>NC_092359.1:12675371-12781732 GCF_030848805.1 Temnothorax longispinosus | reverse complement strand
ATCGTAATCATAATGCAGACAGAAATAAAAATTTATGATTACAGAATGCACGATAAATTACGTAAATGAATTAAATAAATGACGTTACTGCATTTTCCAGGATCATTTTACTCCTGATCAGTATGAACAAAATAGAATAGACGGATTAAGAAAACTGAAATGCAATGCTGTTCCATCTATATTCAAATATAGATGTGAAGAGTCACAAAACAGAGATTCGCTAATTGGTAACATGGGAAGTGATACACCATGCATGGGTAAATGTTTTATTTTAATGCATGTATGTGCACTTTTAAATGAATGTACCCTGATAGTAAAAGATGTGGTGACAAAATTTGGATAAAATTGTGAATGCTGCAATTATTGTCCAATATTTGCCCAGTTTTCCTATCTGGTTACATAATATATCTAAAGATAATATTGAATGAAAGTACAATATTAATGCTGTATATATATATAAATGTATTATGCACTGCAAATTTTCCAGATGATGGGCCATCTTCAACTAATAATGATCCTTCTACAGAATCGCACATTATACCGGATGCATCATCTTCAACTAATAATGATCCTTCTACAGAATCGCACATTATACCCGATGCACCATGTTCTGTAGATTTCTCAAGAACAAGTAAAATAATTAATTTTTAATCAACTCTCAGTATCTTAATATTGTAATGTATTTTTAATTGCTTTAAATGTTATTATAGAATTGCCACGTCCAATACCAGAACATTCGATTGACATTGAGAAACAGGAATTACTTGGAAAAATACAATTACTACGTAAGAAAAACTACAAGGTTAAAGCGAAAATAAAGCAACAAGAAGAAGATCAATCTTTATATAAACTTAGTGGAGCAGTTGTACGAACGGTTATAAATAGGCATCGCATACGATGCGAAACGTGCAAATCGGCTTTATTGAAATCTACTTCGTGTGATATTTCTCGTGTACAGGTTCTCACTGATCTAAGCAATTACTCTCGACCAGACACTTTTGACAAAAATTCAGGGCTAATATTTTGTAGCGAATTGGTTTATTGTTTTTTACAAAATGCAGAGTTCATATTTCGAAAACGTGAAGAAGAATTCTGTCAGGTGTAGTTACATTCTCTGAAATGTTAGAAACGTTGCTGCCGCTTTGTATTAAATACAAATTTCCACCGTGCCATTCTGTTGGAAAGCATATCTTGAAAGCATATCTTTTTTCACGCATTCATTTCATCGTGCGTAAATTTAGCAATACAATAGTTCGTAATAAATCTTCGAAGTGTGGAAGCAAGAGATCGTTGGCATGAGAAATGCTGTAAACAAGTAATTACACTTGTGATAACATATAATGTGATAAACATTAAATATAAGTACAAATATATATATAAACATACCAAAGACACAACATAAGTACAAAGATACAATATAATTTATATGTGATTCAAAATAAAATTATAAAATTTCAAGACTTTTTTATTTCATTATCCTGAATATCATACAGAGTGCATTAAAAATATAATAATTACTGCGTTTCAATATTCACTGCAAATAAATATATACCACAAAACAAATTTATAATACATTTATATATGTTACGTATACTATAAATGTTCCATATTGGCAGTGAGCGAAAAAACGGTTTACATGTCTCGTTCAAATTTTTCGCGCCCTTTTAGTACCAACATGTCCGACTTTTGCGCTACTCTTATAATCTAGAGCTCTATAGTGAAATTGTTTTTAAGTCATCTAATAGCCACTAGAGTCGTTGCGATCGATGTTCGCGCGGTGGCAAGGGATGCCGGAGGCCGGGGGGGATATCTGTCATATGAAATTTGGCGGAGTGGTTTTGTGACAACTTCGTAGTCTCGACATTATGGGTTCGAATCTCCGTGCCCTTAATTTTTTTTTTAAATTCTTTCACAATAATAATGTGATAAATAATAATGCTTTAAATAATTAAAGACTACAAATTAATAAAATATGTATAAATATAAATATAAATAAAATAAATATATAAAAATAAATATAAATATAAAATAAATACGAGTTTTTATTCTAAAAATTAAGAACAAATAAAAATATTTTTTATATGTGTATTTTTATCCTTTTTTTTTATTTTTGTGGGCATTCCAGGTTGTCAATTCAAGGTAAGTATAACGAATAAAAATCAACTCTTTAATTTTATCTCCTTTTATTTTATTTTTAAAATTCTTGCAGGTATTTTAGTTTTTAAAATCAAGTACATACGAGAGAAAATATAAATCAATCCTTCAATTTTTGCCATTTTATTTTATTTTTACAGGTATTCCAAAGTTGAAATGGACAGTGTTTGGCTGCATGCAAGAAAGTATTGCAAGGTAAGAAAGATGATATTATTGAGTAAGAAGGATATTATTGAGTTAGGGTCAAAGCACGTAATATTGCGTAGCGATATATGACTGTCATATAATTGACTAATGAATAAGGTGCTTACGTTTCGCTTACGTAAGCACCTTATTCATTAGTCAATTTGGATAATTTTTTTCTTCGATGTAACTCTCGATGAAGTACTTGATTCTTACACCTTCACGTTTCCCTGTAAAGAACATGCATCTGAAATCCTGTCCTATGCAATAGTTTACTATATACGACTAAGAATGAGGCAAAACGCTCACCAGGAAAATTTAAAACTGAAAAAAAATTTGTTGTTAAGAAAAAATTATCCAAATTGACTAATGAATAAGGTGCTTACGTAAGCGAAACGTAAGCACCTTATTCATTAGTCAATTATATGACAGTCATATATCGCTACGCAATATTACGTGCTTTGACCCTAACTCAATAATATCCTTCTTACTCAATAATATCATCTTTCTTACCTTGCAATACTTTCTTGCATGCAGCCAAACACTGTCCATTTCAACTTTGGAATACCTGTAAAAAATAAAATAAAATGGCAAAAATTGAAGGATTGATTTATATTTTCTCTCGTATGTACTTGATTTTAAAAACTAAAATACCTGCAAGAATTTTAAAAATAAAATAAAAGGAGATAAAATTAAAGAGTTGATTTTTATTCGTTATACTTACCTTGAATTGACAACCTGGAATGCCCACAAAAATAAAAAAAAGGATAAAAATACACATATAAAAAATATTTTTATTTGTTCTTAATTTTTAGAATAAAAACTCGTATTTATTTTATATTTATATTATTTTTTATATATTTATTTTTATTTATATTTATATTTATACATATTTTATTAATTTGTAGTCTTTAATTATTTAAAGCATTATTATTTATCACATTATTATTGTGAAAGAATTTAAAAAAAAAATTAACGGCACGGAGATTCGAACCCATAATGTCGAGACTACGAAGTTGTCACAAAACCACTCCGCCAAATTTCATATGACAGATATCCCCCCCGGTCTCCGGCGTCCCTCGCCACCGCGCGAACATCGATCGCAACGACTCTAGTGGCTATTAGATGACTTAAAAACAACTTCACTAAGCGACCTATCCCCACCATTGAAGTTTCCAGACCTGTATGTAAGACCGTGCTTTGGGGACCTAAACAAATTTAGCCCCCCCAAGTGGATTATTGATATATTTTTTTTTACCAATCGTTTGGTGGTTGATTGGTAGTATTTGGTACCGTATTCAAAACGTTCGGTAGTTTCTCGTTTTTCTAGGAAATCAAAAACAAATTTTTGATCTTCTTTTAGCCCCCCCACTTTGACTGTGGTAGTTTTTTTTTTTTTAATCGATTGGCGATTGATTGGCAATGTTTGGTACCGCATTAAAAACTTTTGGTGGTTGCGCGTTTCTTTAGAAAATCGAAAAAACAAATTTTTGATCTTCTTTTAGCCCCCCCACTTTGACTGTGGTAGTTTTTTTTTTTTTTAATCGATTGGCGATTGATTGGCAATGTTTGGGTACCGCATTGAAACCTTTTGGTAGTTTCGCGTTTTAAAAAGAAAGAATTAATTGTCAACAAATTTTTAACCTTCTTTAGCGCCTACACTTTGACTGTTGGGAATTTTAAATTCTTTTTTTACCAATCGTTTAGTGGTTGATTGGTAATGTTAAGAGCTGTAAGTTATTGAAAATTTTATTTTAACATTCCAGTTATGTATAGTGACGATTGCACACATTCACTAATGCTGCGTTCCCACTACACGCGTCGCGCGTCGCGTCACGACGCCGCGTCATGAGTTATCCAATCAAAACGTTTCATTTTATGACGTCATTTCCGACGCAAGATCTTGTCGGAAATGACGTCATAAAATGAAACGTTTTGATTGGATAACTCATGACGCGGCGTCGTGACGCAACGCGCGACGCGTGTAGTGGGAACGCAGCATAATAGCGTCTTCCCGAACGCACCTATTGTGGGCATTCAGGAGCGCATACGTATGTACACGCACTAGGCTCTGGGGTCACATGCGCATGCTCTAGGGCTTAAGCAGGGCGCACACACTTCTGCACAACGCATAATGCGTAAGCATAAGAAAATTGATTGGTCTATTTCCTTATGCACATGCATATGGACCAATCAATTCTCTTATGCTTATGTTTATGCGCTATGCATGTTCGTCTGGATTGACCTTAAAGGTAAAAGCACATAAAATTGCAGGAGCCATGAGCAAAATGCAGAAACCATATGCGCATGCGCGATGGTATCTGTTAGGCCGGTATTCATAATCAGATCTTATTTCAAGACCGTCTTAAGTAATATCTTAAGATGCTAATACGGCTCTGTGATTGGTTAATGACATCTTAAGATTGTACTTAAAATGGTCTTAAATATAAGAACCGACTATGAATACCGGCCATAGAGCTCTTCAGATACCATAGCGCATGCGCATATGGCTTCTGCATTCGTGCTCATGGCTCCTGCAATTTTATGTGCTTCTACCTTAAGACCGCTGGACCAATGAGCATCTTATGTAAATCAATATAGCGACTTTATGCTGGATGCTCATTGGTCCAGCGGTCTTATGCTATGCTTATGCAGCCTATGCAATTTTGTGTGCGATGGCCTTTAAGGTCAATCCAGACAAACTTGCATAGCGCATAAACATAAGCATGAGAGAATTGATTGGTCCATATGCATGTGCATAAGAAAATAGACCAATCCGTTTCTTTATGCATATGGTTATTCACCTATGCAAGTTTGTCTGGATAGACCTTAAAGCGGGGAACACACACTTCTGCACAACGCATAATGCGTAAGTATAAGAAAATTGATTGGTCTATACACATGTGCATAAGGAAATAGACCAATCAATTTTCTTATGCTTACGCATTATGCGTTGTGCAGAAGTATGTGCGCCCCGCTTAAGCCCTAGAGCATGCGCATGTGACCCCAGAGTCCAGAGCTTAGTGCGTGTACATACGTATGCGCTCTTGAATACCCACAATGTGTGCAATCGTCACTATACATAACTGGAATGTTAAAATAAAATTTTCAATAACTTACAGCTCTTAACATTACCAATCAACCACTAAACAATTAATAAAAAAAGAATTTAAAATTCTCAACAGTCAGTGTGTAGGCGCTAAAGAAGGTTAAAAATTTGTTGACAATTAATTTTTTCTTTTTAAAACGCAAAACTACCAAAAGGTTTCAATGCGGTACCAAACATTGCCAATCAATCGCCAATCGATTAAAAAAAAAAAAAAAACTACCACAGTCAAAGTGGGGGGGCTAAGAGAAGATCAAAAATTTGTTTTTTCGATTTTCTAAAGAAACGCGCAACCACCAAAAGTTTTTAATGCGGTACCAAACATTGCCAATCAATCGCCAATCGATTAAAAAAAAAAAAAAACTACCACAGTCAAAGTGGGGGGGCTAAAAGAAGATCAAAAATTTGTTTTTGATTTCCTAGAAAAACGAGAAACTACCGAACGTTTTGAATACGGTACCAAATACTACCAATCAACCACCAAACAATTGGTAAAAAAAAATATATCAATAATCTACTTGGGGGGGCTAAATTTGTTAGCTCCGGTAACTTAGCCGGTCAACTTCGACTTTATTAATTTTCATATTTTTTTATCGTTTGTTGGTCGTTTGTTGGTGATTGTTGGCCTAATTACAACGTTTGTTGGTTCTTAATTTTTTTTTAAATTTGAAAAAAAAAATTAGCATTAAGTTAGCCGGAAAAATTTTATTTTTAATTTCAAAAAAGCCTAATCGATGCGTAATCGTTTGCTGATGATTGTTGATTTAATTTTAGCGTTTGTTGGTTTATTATTAGTCTTAAAAACGAAAAAAAAACGAAAAATTATCTCACATATTAAAGTAATCGAAGATTGGCAGATAATTTGTAAGAATAGTTCTTGCTAAGAAGTGGAATATATAGACCTGAGATACATATAGTACTTATTTATTGTAAAAGACATGAACATTAGGATCTATATGAAAATTGTATGAAATAATAAGGTTCTTAAAAAAAAATGACGTTTTGTTACTTCAAACAAATCTATAATTTTTACAGTAAAACACTTTCCACAAGTGAGAAACGGAAGCATACATTGGAGAAGTAGGTTTTTTTTCAAGAAAATTCTACTAGGAAACGTATATTCACGTATGAATACGAGAATTCTCTTCAATTTTATGTAAATTCAATCAGGTTGAAGCTTATATTCTTATAAAATAATATATATTCTTAATGATCACATAAATAATCTTTATTTATAAAAATACAACTTATTTAAATTTCAGTTCTTTAAACGCAAACATAATGCGCATATCATGAAACACTGTATCATGTTTTTAAGTGATCACATTTAGGTATGTATGATATACTTTATTCTATCATTTTTTTTAGCACATATGGTAAGTTTGACATTTATTTTATACGTACTTTGACAATTAGGCGTCTTGAATGAAGAGTTCATGGGAAGAAAATGATAAATTCATAATTAATCCATTTTAAGCACAATTTTATGTTTAAAAGTAGAACTTATAAACTTATACACCATGTTTCTTGATCTTTTCGCGATTTTCTGCCGATGTTAAGGTCCGTATTCATATGGCAGTTTTTATAGATGTTAGCCTTAAATTGATAGAAATAAAGCTTAAGTCGTAGGCAAATAAACCAATCTTCGATTACTTTAATATTTGAGATAATTTTTCGTTTTTTTTCGTTTTTAAGACTAATAATAAACCAACAAACGCTAAAATTAGACCAACAATCATCAGCATACGATTACGCATCGATTAGGCTTTTTTGAAATTAAAAATAAAATTTTTCCGGCTAACTTAATGCTAATTTTTCTTTTTAAATTTAAAAAAAAATTAAGAACCAACAAACGTTGTAATTAAGCCAACAATCACCAACAAACGACCAACAAACGATAAAAAAATATGAAAATTAATAAAGTCGAAGTTGACCGGCTAAGTTACCGGAGCTAAATTTGTTTAGGTGCTTTGGGGGGCATTGGTTAGAGTCCCGTATGTTTCGTATTTCTTATTTCTTGTAGACGAGACATGTCAAGATGTATGTACATACATAATACCCACGTCAAAATATGTATAAAGTGTTAATTACTACGCTGTACTACGCTCTTTTATTTAATTAACAATAATATTTAGATGCGTGGTGAATATGGTGATAAATACAGTGCTAAAGGTAAATACCGGACCTGTACTTAACTCTGGATTTGTTTCTAAACACATTAAAATGCTTGTTATAGGTTAGTCGTAATATTGTTAAATAATTTATTGAATATCTGTGCGTGAGTTGTAAAAATGTTGAGGCGACGACATGTCAATGTTAAAACAGTCAAGGAACTGGACGCGTTCCCGAAAGTTCCTGAGTTATATGTTAACAAAACTGCGGTTGGGGGAACATGTAAGTTAACAGATTTATTAGTACAATATTTATATTAAAATAATGTTTAATATGTATATGTTGTACTTATCCGTGCTCCTGTCTGCTCATCCTGACCGATTATTAATAATCTGGTTTTGTTTCAGTTTCTATTTTTACAATTCTCATTATCGCATATTTGGTAATAGCTGAAACGAGCTATTATCTTGACAGCAGATTGCAATTCAAATTCGAGCCAGACACCGAAATCGATGCAAAACTGCAAATCAATATTGATGTAACGGTGGCAATGCCGTGCAGTCGTATCGGTGCTGATGTTTTAGACTCTACGAATCAGCATATGATAGATTTTGATTCTTTGAAGGAAGAGGATACATGGTGGGAATTAACGTCAGAACAAAGGGCACATTTCGAAGCTTTGAAGCATATGAATTCATATTTGAGAGAGGAGTATCATGCCATTCATGAATTGCTTTGGAAATCCAATCAGGTTACTCTTTACAGCGAGATGCCAAAGCGGTATGTGCAAACTACCATTTATTTACGATTCTACGATATTTGTTGAAAAGTGTGCAGATATGCATTAGTTGCTTGCGCATACATAATCTCTTATATCGTTTAGATCATACGAACCGGATTACGCACCAAATGCCTGTCGTGTTCATGGTAGTCTGAATGTCAATAAAGTGGCGGGCAACTTTCATATAACTGCGGGTAAATCATTGTCTGTGCCACATGGCCATATACATATTTCTGCATTTATGACAGATCGGGATTATAACTTTACTCACAGAATCAATAAATTTTCTTTTGGCGGACCTAGTCCAGGCATTGTGCATCCCCTTGAAGGCGATGAGAAGATCGCAGACAACAGTAAGTTTGCTTTTATCATTAAATACTGGGAACAAGTTGGCATAATTTTTCACATATTTAATGGATGTTTCTTTCAGATATGATGCTTTATCAGTATTTCGTCGAGGTTGTCCCTACAGATATCAGAACATTATTAAGCACTTCTAAGACATACCAATATAGTGTCAAAGATCATCAGAGACCAATCGATCATCATAAAGGATCTCATGGAATACCTGGAATTTTTTTCAAGTACGATATGAGCGCACTTAAGATCAAAGTGACTCAGGAACGCGATACAATTTTTCAGTTTTTAGTGAAATTGTGTGCTACTGTTGGTGGTATTTTTGTTACAAGCGGTAAGTACTTGCAAACAATCAATTTTTCAGTAAATAATAATAATGCAAAGAGTTATACTGAATTATCTAAATTTGCAGGATTGATTAAGAATGTTGTACAAAGCTTCTGGTATATTGTAAGCTGCAAATTTTTAAATTTGGAGAAGAAAGCAGATAATTATGGATTATCTGTCCCATCACATTCGACAAATTATCGGCCTCCTAATACTATAAATTTACTTGATATTACAGCGCCTCAAAGTATTGATATCATGCAGCCTCAATAAAATTTTATATTATGTTTTATTATACAGAAGTTCATAATTATAGCGTAAATTTGTGAATATATATCGTAATATGAATATATGAGTAATATTTATGATAAGAAGTGATTAAATAATAATTAATGACACATTGATACATTTAATGATACAAGCCTTTATTATATGTAAATATAAATATACAAATGTTCTAAGAATGTGTATGAACAGTTTTGTTACAAGAATGTGCTTAACATACGAAATTGCAATTATGGGTGTGCTTATAGCGTGCGCATTGTACTTAAATATTGAATCATGGATATGTACACGCGTATCTTTGATGGCATAATAGCCACAGTTTTGCGTTCATATTATAGATATTATAGTGAAAGAGAATTTAGAATAAATAAAGCTTTTAAAATTGCAATGCTTCGAGTTTCAATTTATGTAATTTTTTTCCAATTTTTAATATTGTAAAACAAAATTTTTGTTAATTATTAAAAGAATTTAGTGTGATTATGAGTAATTGATAAAGGTAATATCAGTGATGAAATTATCTGTTGTCAGTAAGGGCATGACATACTTTATTGACTATAGGCAACATTGGTCGCTTGTCTATTATCACCGGAAATAAGTTGGCAATGCAAGTTCATATTTTTTAATTTACTATAGCTCAAACGATTGCTCCCTAATTGCTCCCTCAGAATCGACGATTGCTCCCCTTTTAAGATTATTATTTTTCGAGATATTTAATAAAAACGAAAAATTTTTAATTTTTATTGAAAAACATATTTATAATAACTCTATGCAACTTTATAGGGCATAGAACGATTGCTCCTTCATTGCTCCTTATTGCTCCATCATAATTTTAATGATTTATTGCATTTTTATTGAAAAAATAACAAATTAATCATTTCACAAGGCCGCCTATTGTAACTATGGCTCGGCAGCGCATGCGCATGCTACCATAACTATGCGCATGCGCGATGGTATCTGTTAGGGTTGGTTTATAATAGCCGTAACCGTTGATTTAAGCCGTAATCTTTAAGAAATTGACCAATCACAGTCGATTATTCTCCTCACATTCGACTGTAATTGGTCAATTTCTTAAAGATTACGGCTTAAATCAACGGTTACGGCTATTATAAATCAACCCTTAGAGCTTTTACGGATACCATAGCGCATGCGCGTATGGCTTCTGCTTTCTGCTCATGGCTCCTGCAATTTTATGTGCTTCCATCTTAACTATTTCTCGCTTCGCTCTATTGGGATTTTTAATCGCTCCATTCGTATAATTAATTTTGTATGATATTTTAGCAGAGAACTGTTTATTTTCTTGGAAAAATACATTTCTCACAGTCTTCTGCAAGTATATCCAACATAAAACGATTGCTCCTTAATTGCCCACCTGTCAGCATTGTGCATGAGCCCTTATTGACGTTAGGCTTAGTTTCCACGCGTCGCGTCATCTGTCGTTAAGGGCTCAGTCACAATGAGAGGAATAAGGAATAAGATAAAGGAATAAGGAATAAGGGAATGTCGCATCTCACTTCAGTACACGTACATTAAAGTGAGATGCAATATGCCTTATTCCTAATTCCTTTATCGTATTCCTTATTCCTCTCATTGTGACTGAGCCTTATAGGGGCGCAACACAATACAAGCAATAGAAATAGGGAATAGGAACAGAATGCATTGATACACGGCTTCCGATAGGTTGAAAATTTATTGCTTTGTGTTTTGCATTATGTTTACGCCTGAACGGTATCAACCAATCAAAATTTTTTATGAGTGCGTTTCACTTAACGTCCGCAACGTTCTTAAAGGCCCTTGCACGTAACAAAGTTTTAGTCATAATCGTAAGGCTGTAAACAATTAATAGACCAATCACAGTCGATTATTCTCCTCGCGCTTGAAGAATAATTGAGTGTGATTTGTCTTATTTTCTTACGGCCTTACGATTAAAATTAAAACTTTGTTACGTGCAATGGCCTTAAAGCGAGAAACACAGACTTTTGCATAACGCATAATACGTAAGCATAAGAAAACTGATTGGTCTATTTCATTATGCACATACATATGGACCAATCAATTCTCTTATGCTTATGTTTATGGGCTCTTGCAAGTTTGTGTGGATATAGCTTAAAGCCTTGGTCCACGATGTTAGAACTGCGTTCGGTTTCGGTTTAAGCCAATGAAACTGCTGCTTTACTGTAAGAGCTGCAAGTTGATTGGCTTAAACCAAAACTCGGACGCAGTTCTAACAATGTGGACACAAGGCTTAAGTGCCCATCTACAATAGGTGTTTTAAGCCCTAAGCCCTAAGAAATTGACCAATCACAGTCAATTTATTCTCCTCAAATTCAATTGTGATTGAACAATTTCTTAAGGCTTAGGGTGCCTCCCCATGCAAGACGGAATCGCGGAAAACGGAATCTCGGAATCATTCTGATTGGTTAGTCTCATGAGGCTAACCAATAGCCTCATGGGATTAACCAATCAGAATGATTCCGAGATTCCGTCTTGCATGGGGAGGCACCCTTAGGGCTTAAAACACCTATTGTAGTCATTGTAGATGGGCACTAAGGCCGAGTTTTCACTGAGCGCGTCACGCGTCGCGTCATCACAAGTTAACCAATCAACACATCCCATTTTATTACATTACTTGTGACGGGATCAAAATGGGATGTTTTGATTGGTCGCGACGGATAAGGCCCGGTCTATAATGGATGTCGGAAGTCGGAGTCGTAAGAAATTGACCAATCAATTGACCATTCATTATTTTTCGACCGCAAGGAGAATAATAGATTGTGATTGGTCAATTTCTTACGACTCCGATTTCCGACATCCATTGTAGACCGGGCCTAAAGCCCGGTGTCCACGATGCAAGAACTGGGTCCAAGTTTCGGTTTAAGCCAATGAAACTGCTACTTTTCTGTAAGAGCTGCAAGTTGATTGGCTTAAGCCCGGTGTCCACGATGCAAGAACTGTGTCCAAGTTTCGGTTTAAGCCAATGAAACTGCTACTTTTCTGTAAGAGCTGCAAGATGATTGGCTTAAACCAAAACTTGGACACCGGAGCATCGTGGACACCGGACTTTAAATCGAAACTTGGACACAGTTCTTGCATCGTGGACACCGGGCTTAACGCGATGCGTGACGCGCCCAGTGGAAACTCAGTCTTTTAGGCCGAGTTTTCACTGAGCGCGTCACGCATCGCGTTATCCGTCGCGACCAATCAAAACATCTTATTTTATTACATTATTTGTAATGGGATGTTTAGATTGGTTAAGCCCCTTGCACAATGCCAGACAACAGGCAATAGGAACAGGAAATAACTAAAAAAATCGTTAATTACAACCTAAAAAGTTCGAATGCTATGATTGGTTGGCAACAGGCAATAGGCACAGAATTTCCAACGTGACTGAGAGCCAATTTCACCAACCACAGTTAGCTTAACCGACGGTTAAAGTAGCAGGATTGACCAATAGAAAGCAGGGTGGATTCATTTCTATTGGTCAATTCTGCTAACTTTAACCATCGGTTAAGCTAACTGTGGTTGGTGAAATTGGCCCTGAACTCTGTGTCTATTGCCTGTGTCACTGTTTATTCTGCATTTATACATGATTTCTGATTTCTATTCCCTGTTCCTATTGCCTGTTGTCTGGCATTGTGCAAGAGGCTTTAACGACAGATGACGCGACGCGTGGAAACTAAGCCTAACGTCAATAAGGGCTCATGCACAATGCTGACAGGTGGGCAATTAAGGAGCAATCGTTTTATGTTGGATATACTTGCAGAAGACTGTGAGAAATGTATTTTTCCAAGAAAATAAACAGTTTTCTGCTAAAATATCATACAAAATTAATTATACGAATGGAGCGATTAAAAATCCCAATAGAGCGAAGCGAGAAATAGTTAAGATGGAAGCACATAAAATTGCAGGAGCCATGAGCAGAAAGCAGAAGCCATACGCGCATGCGCTATGGTATCCGTAAAAGCTCTAACAGATACCATCGCGCATGCGCATAGTTATGGTAGCATGCGCATGCGCTGCCGAGCCATAGTTACAATAGGCGGCCTTGTGAAATGATTAATTTGTTATTTTTTCAATAAAAATGCAATAAATCATTAAAATTATGATGGAGCAATAAGGAGCAATGAAGGAGCAATCGTTCTATGCCCTATAAAGTTGCATAGAGTTATTATAAATATGTTTTTCAATAAAAATTAAAAATTTTTCGTTTTTATTAAATATCTCGAAAAATAATAATCTTAAAAGGGGAGCAATCGTCGATTCTGAGGGAGCAATTAGGGAGCAATCGTTTGAGCTATAGTAAATTAAAAAATATGAACTTGCATTGCCAACTTATTTCCGGTTCTATTATCTTGTTCAAACTATTTTCTATAAATGGTAATTATTTAGAATACGGGCCTGAAGGCGAATATAGATAAAATTATGTTCAATCGACGCGTTTTGCACGAAATGAAAGAATCTGGCAGATAAATGCGGCGGTCTGCCCCACGAAGCGAGATTTATTACCGACATTTAGATGCAACTGTTGTTCGTCCAGGTCACTTCTCTTCTCTTGATACACAATTTGACGAAGTGATTGATAAAATCTAACAATAAGTAACAACATATGCAAATAAGCCTTGTATACACGATGCTAGAAATCGGTCCAAGTTCTCGATTCAAGTTCTCGAATAGAAGTAGTTGTACTTTGATGATTCTAGATAGCGTTATAGTCGAAAAATGTGGGGTCGAGAGCTGAGTATGAGCCTGGGCCCGTGGAATATATATTAATTATATATAATTCTCTTTTCTCTATTTATCAAAGATTTATGAAAGTTATATATACATTTCCGTTGTTCAACGTTACATTGACCATCATTGACTAGCTATTTATAAAGTAATAACGTTGGCAACATGGAATTGAATCGATAACTTGTGCGGAAAAAATGGAACAGGATGCATTTTTCTGTACGAGATCTCTATTCGAGAAATTCATCCGAGTTGCCTGTATACACGATTCAAGTTCTAGTAATTTTTTCTCGGACCGAGGACTCAGTCCGATTTCTAGTATCGTGTAGGCTTAATAAATATGAAATAGGGGTTAAAAAAACTGAAAACTATAATAGAATTAAAAATAGATCGATATCTCAAATATTGAGAAAGCTACAGCGTAAAACACGCTTTTCTGAAAAATAAAAATCCCCTTAAAATCTATACCGGTCGACGGATTTTAATAAAATTAGAGGACATCATATGATACATCAACATATGTTGATATTATATATATATTATATATTGATTGATAATATCTATATATATAAGTCCGGACGTCTGTCTGTCTGTCTGTCTGTCTGTCTGTCTGTCTGTCTGTCTGACCGCGAACTACTCATTCGTTAGTGGACCGAATTTTTATCAAGGGTACATGAAACAGGGTACAACAAACTTTTGGAAGCTGGTACCGAAATTTTTTCAATTTTTCGGGAATTAATTGACCGAATCTTAAAGAATTGTATATGAAGTTAGGGGTAGAATTTCTCGGGGAATGCTATAAAGTGTATAATTTTTTGTTACCGATTTTTATGGAAACCGGTTCAGAAATTTTTCCAATTTTTCGGTTCAAAAATTTTATTAATTTTTTGAGAATGGGTTTAATTGTCACTGGAAACCAGTCTTCTGTCTGTCTGTCTGACCGCGAACTACTCATTTGTTAGTGGACCGAATTTTTACCACAAGTGTATGAAATAGGAGTAGAATTTTCCGGGGAGTGCCATGATGTGTATAATTTTTTGTTACCGATTTTCTGGAAACCGGTTCCTCATAGAGAAAGCTTTGTTTTCATAAATTTCGTATATGAACCTTTTATTGCGTATAAAGTTGAGCCTAATCAACCACATTTAAATAAATTATTTATGAAATAGGGGTAGAAGAAACCAAAGAGAAGATTGGTTTTGAGTTTTTAATTCTAATATGTTCAGATGTATAATTTTTCGTTACCGATCTTTTTGGAAACCGATATCCGAAATTTTTCCAATTTTTTGGGAAATAATTGACCGAATCTTAAAGAATTATATAGGGATAGAAAGAACTAAAGAATGTAATAGAATTAGAAAAATTGCTAATAGTAAAGGGGTTTCCGATTTCTGTTAAAAAAAATGTATGTGATTGCTCCAATTTTCGCAAACTGAGATATCAAGCTGAATTTTTTTATGGATAATTTTTTAATACCAATTTTTTTGAAACCGGTATCAGAAATTTTTCCAATTTTTCGGGAAATAATTGACCGAATCTCGAAGAATTATATATGAAACAGGGATAGAACTTTCCGGAAAGTGCTATAAAGTGTATAATTTTTTGTTGCCGATCTTTTTGGAAGCCGGATACAAAATTTATTCAATTTTTCGGGAATTAATTGACTGAATCTTATATCAAGAATTGTATATAAAGTAAGGGTAAAAAAAAAAGAACTAAAGAATGTAATAGAATTAGAAAAATTGCTAATAATAAAGAGGTTTAAAATTTTTGTTAAAAAAAATGTACGTGATTACTCTAATTTTCGCAAATTTTTAGATATCAAGCTAAATTTTTTAAATAATTTTTATTTTTATTTTTACTTTTTTGTTATCGATTTTTTGGAAACCGGTTACATAAAAATCGGTTATAAAAACTACTATAATATAAAACCCGACTGTTTGTTTGTCTGCCCGCGAACTCATTTGTTAATGGACCGAATCTTAAAGAATTATATATGAAGTAGGGGTAGAATTTTTCGGGGATTGCCATAAAGTGTATAATTTTTTGTTACCGATTTTTTGGAAACCGGTTTCAAAATTTTTCAAATTTTTGGGGAAATAATTGTTCAAATCTTAAACAATTATATATGAAATAGGGGTAGAAAGAACTAAAAAATGTAATAAAATTTCTTGAAACTAGTACCAAATTTTGTTTTAATTTTTGAAGGATACGTTTAATTTTTCATTAATGGATAATTTTGTTAATGGATCGATTTTCTTGATACCAATGCCAAAATTTTTCTAATTTTTTGTCGATGATTTTGATGAAATTGGTACCAAAAGATTACTAATTTTATGGAAATGGCTATTATAGGGTTGAAAATTGGGTTTTATGGGGTTCTGTTGGTGCTCCTAATTAATGAGTGAGTTTGGGGAGAGGGGAATAGATTTTGAGCCCCCGCGAAGCGCAGGCTCAAAATCTAGTCTATATATATATATATATATATATATATATTATCCATTAATGAAAAATTAAACTTATCCTCCAAAAATTAAAACAAAATTTGGTACTGGTTTCAAGAAATTTTATTACATTTTTTAGTTCTTTCTACCCCTATTGTAACCCCATTATAATATATATATATATTTTATAATATGTATATATATATATATATATATATATATATATATATATATTATAATATATACATATTATAAAATGAAAAAACTCATTTGTAGTTAATTGTATTTTGTTTGTAGAGCTTTGTATATAGTAAAGTTAAAAAGTTTTTTAGTTTCTTTAAATTGTTTATAATTAATAAATACATTTGTCGAACTGTGTAGCTATCCGACCAAACAATTAACGATAGCTGTTGCCCCCTGCTACATAGTTCAACAAATATGTATTTGTTAATTATAAACAATTTAAAGAGACTACAAAACTCTACGAACGAAATACAATTAACTACAAACAAACTTCTTTTATTTTATAATATGTTGATGTATCATATATATGATGTTATAGCCGAAGACTGACACGAAGACTGACTTAAATATTTAATTAAAAATTAATTAGAAACTAACAAACGAAAATAAATGCACTACAATAATCTACAAACAAAATACAATCGATTTCACACCTAATTTAAAAAAAAGTGTCAGTCGGCTAATATCATTATTAAAAATTCCTGCCTCTTGTCAGAAGTCAGTACGGTCCGTTGTTCGTTCCGAATTAAGCGGGGAGCACACACTTCTGCACAACGCATAATGCGTAAGCATAAGAAAACTGATTGGTCTATTTCCTTATGCACATGTGTATGGACCAATCAATTTTCTTATGCTTACGCATTATGCCCGGTCTACAATGGATGTCGGAAGTCGGAGTCGTTAGAAATTGACCAATCACAGTTCATTATTCTTCGACCGCAAGGAGAATAATAGATTGTGATTGGTCAATTTCTTACGACTCCGACTTCCGACATCCATTGTAGACCGGGCCTTATGCGTTGTGCAGAAGTGTGTGTCCGGGCCCTTAAGGCCATCGCACACAAAATGCATAGCTTAGCATAAGCGTAGCATAAGATCGCGTAGCATACACTATGCTTATGTATTTTTATGTAGATTGAAAATTCAGAAGCCATGGGCAGTATGCAGACACCATAGCGCATGCGCATATGACTTCTGCATTCGTGCTCATGGCTCCTGCAATTTTATGTGCTTCCACCTTTAAGAATTCAGTACGGTTAGTTACAATGTAGGGAATTCTCTACTCTACCAAAGCGCTTCCAATGCACGCATTGATTAAATCGGAACGACTTTCTATGCAGTCTACGCACTTCATGCGTAACTCGGAACGGACCCAAAGAATGTGGACTACGCGTCTTGCTCTTCAAGTAATAACATTCAACAGTATCATTTCTTTCTTCAAAAAGATTAATTTTTTGTAGTTTTTTATAACTGATTTTTGCCCGACGAGAAATTCAATATAATTTCATGTTTAAGAATTGCACAAATCCTATATATGAATACTAAAACCGAAATTTTAATAACTTATTTAATATAATTTTTTTAGTAATACATGTTTAAATGTTGGAACGATTATGGATCTGGATGTACAGAATGCAACTCCATCAACAAGCAAAGAAGAAAATTGTAATGGGTAATAATAAAAGACTTAATTATTTTCATAAAGGCTTAGAAAAAAAATATACAGTGAAAAAGGCTTAGTTATAGTAATCCAGGCTTGGTTAATATGTTACCAAGCACTTTGGTAAAATAGTTTTAATTAAACGTATAGGTAATTGTGATAAAATAATTTGGTTAATATTAACAAATAATTCTAGCAAAACCTGATATGATTTGGTTAATATTGGCAGAATTTGATAATTATTACCAAGAGATGATAAATGTAACCAAATTGCTTACTAAATAATTGAGTAACTGCATGAGCAACAAATCAATCAGATAAGGCTTTTAAAGACAATTTAGTACTAATTATCAAACTGTGTTTGTTAAATTATCACTAAACTTGAGTAATTATCACGAAATTGTTTGATAATAAGTAGGTACTACTATAATTTAGTTGACTCAATTAAACGCAAAATTTGCTCTTTTAAAATGTTTATAATTATTACAAAATGTTTTGTTATTATTATTACAATTGGTAATAATAATCAAATATAAAAATAACTATTATTAAATGCATCTCACAACCAAGAATTTTTTTTCAGTGTATCGATATTATAATTTCTTTAGAACACTTTGTTCTAAAGCCTATTTAATACCTATTTAAATATTGTAATAAAATTAACATTTCTCTAACTAAATTATACTTTTTTCAGTAATTTGCAATTACCTGGACGTATAATGGGTAATGATGCTGAAATTGCTGGACCGTAAGTTTTATTTATTATACTCAAATCTATATATCTCTTTATTTTACTATGTAATCAAAACTATAAATGCTCATAGGCTGCAGTCTACTTAACGCTACAAATGATTCAAAGCATTCGTCTTCTCTTTTCTTTCAATAAAGAAAGAAGAAGACAGTTAAAGAACGCTTTGAAGCACTTATATAGTGGTTTATATGTTTATATCAAATGGACCACAGCCTTAGTTAATACCTGATGTAGAATTTTGTGCAATGATTTATATTACACTTTATCTTTTATAAATACATGTCGCATTGCTATTTCTTCTTATTTAATATATTAAGTTATATGATTGCATAATGCATTATATTAAATTAACATATATTATTTGAAATAATATAATAGAAACTTTACTTATTTTTATCAAGCAATTGCGTTATTTTTATTTATAATCTATTATTGCATGTTAATTAATCTATCTTTCCAATCTGTAAAAAATTTAAATATTTTGTGTGTGCAGGGGTACATCTAGCACACGTACGAAGGCATCCCAGCAAGCAAATATATCTTCCGACAATTCCCTTCGAAAAATGGAACTAAGATTAAAGAACAAGAAATTGAAAGCGCAAATTAAAACGCTGCGAGAAACAATTAGACGCTTACGAAAAGATGAAGGGCGTAACTATAACAGAAGAAAACCAGCAAACGCAGAGGATGCGGATCAATTTGAGACTCTGTGTATAATAGGAAGTAAGTTATTACCTGTAAGGTTTGTCAAATTATTATTGGCACAAATTAACGCGCAAGTTAAACGTAATCGTGGTAGAAGGTACGATCCTCAATTTAAAAAATTTGCGTTATCTTTATATTTTTTAAGCCCGCGAAACTATAGAGAATTAAAAAAATCAATTTCATTACCTTCAGTACGTTCTTTACAATTATTAACTCAAATGTGGAATATTACACCTGGTTTAAACGATAAAATTTTTGATGCTTTAGCATTAAAAATAAAATCATTGCCTCCTATGGACAGACATTGTATTTTATGCGCAGATGAGATGAGTTTAAAATCTCATTTGTTTTATAATGTATCGCAAGATGAAATTATTGGGTTTGAAGATAATGGAAAGGAAAAATCGTCTATACCTGCAAAAAGCGTTTTTGTTATAATGGCACGTAGTATTGCAGGCAATTGGAAACTTCCCTTATGTTATTGTTTTGTTGAAACTACATGTCAGAATAATGTTTTAAAAAATATAATATTTGAAACAATAATTAAATTAAGAATGAGTGGTGCAATAGTACATGCATTAGTAACTGATATGGGATCTAATTTTATCCATTTATCTCGTGATCTAGGAATTTCGACAGAAAACTCAACCTTTTTAGTTGAGGAGGAAAAAGTACTTTACCTTTTTGATACTCCTCATTTATTAAAAGCAACACGTAATAATCTCTTAAAACATGATTTTCAGTTTAATAATAAAATAGCATCATGGACTCACATTGTTCAATTTTATACAAGAGATAGCAAACAATGGATAAAATTTGCACCTAAATTATCGAAATGCCATATTGAACCCAGTGGTTTTCAAAGAACGAAAGTAAAACTTGCTGTCCAAGTATTTAGTAATCCTGTCGCTGCAGGCATGTGTACGCATATGTCTTCCGGATCACTTCCAAGTGAAGCAGTTGGAACCATTGATTTAATAGATCATTTTGATAAATTATTTGATATCTTAAATTCTTTTACTGCAACTAACTTAAAACAATATGGGAAAGTTTTTACCGGAAGTGAAACACAATTTCAGTTTTTAGAAAAAATAATATGTTTTTTGAAATGTATTAAAGTAATTAATAAAAATGGTACTTATGTAAAAGTAAAATGTTTTGAATGCTGGCAGATCACGATTAAAAGTACAATAAAACTTTGGGAAATATTAAAATGTTATAATTTTCCATACTTGAGAACACGTAGGATTAATCAAGATTGTCTCGAAAATTTCTTTGATTCGATTAGACAACAATGTAATTCTTCAAATCCAACACCTATACAATTTGTACGCGCTTTTAAAAAACTGTTTAGTATTACATTTCTGAAACATCCAGATACGCAAAATTATGCTCCAGATGAAGATGATATGTTAAACCTAATTGGAACGCCAAATTCTATTTCATCTACCGTATCTGAATTTGTTCCATCTTCAACGTGTACAATTTTAGAAATCCCAAATCCTGATTATTATACAATGAATCTGCCAGAAAAAAATGCATTTAAATATGTATGTGGATACCTAATAAAAAAATGTTTAGAAATACATTCATGTGATACATGTATAGCTTATGTAAATAAAAACAAGGCTTTAGATGATACTTTAGATGATACAACATATTCTTCATTTCGAGCTTATGAAAACAATGAAACAAACTTGTTCGGAAACTTACATATAGCAAGCGATGATTTCTCTTTATACATATATAAATTAGAAGAAATATTTGTGAAAAATTTAAAAAAAAATTGTTTTCAGAAAAATATTGGCGGTTACTTATTTCAGCTTGCGCAAGATATAATTTTTGGACCGCCATGTCCGCATTTTCCTACAATATTTCTAATAAAATTATTTTTGCGTATGCGTATTTATTTTATATTATCAGAACATAATAAATCATGTAAAGAAATTAATAGGAAAAATAGAAAACTTTTGAATATTCTACATCTATAAATATCCTTTTTGATCTTTATTTTATATCTGTATCTAGCCTTGTTTTTATAAGTATTAATGTAATTACATACATATTATTATATTTAGATTTATTATTATCATTTTTATTTTCTTATTATTATATTATTTTTTTTTCTTCGTCTTTGTCTTTTCGTATCGAGGTGGATCGAGTAACTGAGATACACGGATAGATGAGGGTAGGTGGGTGAAAAGAAGAAGTATATTTATATAATATTATTAATATTAAAATTACAATACGCAAATTATATTTAGTTTATAATATTATAATAATCCAATTTCTTTTTTATAATAGCATTATCAGTAAATTATGTATTCATTATTTGTAAACATTTATTTAAGTATTTATAAAACATATATTATAAAATAAAATATGAAAATTTTTAAATATATTGGTCATATTAATTATCATAAAAAATTGTGTTTATTATTACAAAAGTATGTATTAATATGTATGTAATATTCAATGCGTAATCTATCGATACATCGATATTCAGCGCTTCCACTCGTGGGGTGAAGTTACCAATTCATTTGAATTTAGCCCATCCACTACCACCCACCACCCAGGAACGTTGTCGGCACCGAACGAGCCTTGCGTTTCACGATTATTCGCTCATTTTATCAACACGTCGTGGGTATAATGGAACGTCGGGAAGGCGCACGAAACAACGGGCAAGTGTCGCATTGTGTAGACCAGTGTAGACTTGCGGACTGAATGATTAGCCGCGATTTCCCGATCGGCTCGTGTCCGTGCGAGACCGCGAAAAGGCCAAGGTAGTATCATGGCGGCGCGATTCGCGCGGATACGTTTATTTTTTATATTCACTATTATTATTTACTACTACTTATTATTTATGCGATTTTACGGTGTTTTCGAATATGATAAATTCCCATGACAAATCGATTATAATACAAATAATCATAGATTTACAATCTAAAATAAAAATTCTCATAATTCTTTCAGGTGGGGATAATACGAAGCTATTAAGGTGCCTTTTCATGCTGACGCTCGACGCTCATTTTCAGCGGCAAGAAGGTCGCATGACCACAATTGACGCCGGCGTCAATTGAAATTCATGAAAAGGAAAACAACGTCAAAATTTCGGCGTCTTCGCGCTGCTTTGGCTTTGACGCTTGAAGTTGGAAAAATCCAACTTCTCTTTCTTGACGCTGGCATCATAGTGATGTCACGTGACGTCGCTCAACGCTGTTTTTCAGCGTCCCATGAATTGGCACCTTTATTCTTCGTCGGACATAACGTCCACATCGAACTTTAGGCCGGTCCCGTAGAGATGCTCCTCCGTCCATTTATCGAATCGTCGAGCGAGATCCTCGGACATGTAATTCGTCCAATCGCCGACCCTGCCCTTTCTGATAAACTTGAAATTCGGATCATTGTTCAGTTCATCCTTGTCATCTAGCAGCTGTTTGAGCTGTTGTATGTTCACCGATGGATTTTCCGCCATTTTGGAAAATTTCAGGTGTTCGCGCAGCCCGATAACTTGTTCGTCCGTCACGGTTTTGCCTAAATATTTCGCTGTCTTTTTAATCGCCGCCACTTGATCCTGCGAAGAGCAACGCGCGTTTTAATAAGAGAAATCTGTGAAGATAAAAGAAAAAAATGCGTGCTTTACCCGTTTCATTTCTTCATACGTCAGAAACAGCATGTTATCTTGATTTCGCATCTTCCAGAAGGGCAGAATATGATCCCAAAATGGAGCGTACGGCACTAAACAAACATTATTTTTCAAATTTAATTTTAAGGAGGTAATTGTAAGGAGAATAAAAAATGTTGACTTTAACATTTCTTATTTTCCTTACAACTTTCTTAATTTTAATGCTAATTTTGATTTTTTTTAAATATTTTAGAAATGACGTCATTTTCTAATTCATGCATGTTGTTTAACGTACCACCATCACGCAGCATCAATTCTGCAAAATCGTTGAAGCTTCCATTCATACCGTGGAATACTCTGCAATAATGGTAATAACTGACACAGACGTCTTTTGGATTTCTCGTCACATAAATTATCTGCGAAAGAGGAAAATCGACATGTTATAAAGGGAATAATCACGATTTTACATTTGTACGTTGCGTCATTACTTTTGGCTTTTTCTCGTGAAGTTGCCTTGGCAATAAGTCCCATGGCAGGTGACTTTTTATATATCGTGGTCTTGGCATCTTTGTTACATTTTCGACGGAGTCGCCTAGATAAAGATCTTTGAACCAATCATCAAATTTTCCATTGACCATGATAACCGAACCCCTACAGAGAGAAAAAATAGGAGAACGATTAGGATAACATAATTTCTCTTACAAGAGTTACAAATGTGTACAAAATATTAAATCGAATCGACTTACTCGAGAGTAGGACTCCGCTTTAGTATAAGCGTGCGGGCTTTTTCGTAATCAAAATCGTGGCCGATGCACCACGTCATTTCCTGTGCCCAGTGACTTCCTAAAATTTATTTGTATCAAGAAGCGACATTTAAGAAAATAAAGGTAACACTTCGATCAAATCCCGATTAACTTAATCAGTGACTATAATTCAACCGGCAAAATTGATTACGACAGATAACTCCGAGTTATTCTGTCTATGTATTAAATATATAGTAAAGAGTTAGTATTCTGTCCGCATTAACAAAATATCTTAGATATTAATGGATCAATTAATTGCCGATTAAGTTAATTGGCATTTGATCCAAGTCACCCTAATTACGTTATGTGGAATTAATTGCAATTTATCTCAGTTTTGTATCGCTCGTGATCGAGAAAGTCGTGTTTCGATTTTTTTCTTCCTTTTTTTAATAATTGCGCAACCACGTTTACTTAAAATTACGCGCGTTACTGATTGTGAGATATTCACCAGTTCGAGGAAACGAGATCATCCAAATGTCATCCTCGTACACCGGCATGTCACGTATCTTCTGCGCGTAGAAAATAATTTTTGGCGGTAACAAGCAATGACTAGGTTGCACCTTCACAAAACTAGGCTTCACCCCGAATACCTCGTCTAACTTTTCTCCCGTCTCATCGTCCATAGTCGAGAACACGATCGACCCTTTACCCACTGCAAAAAAATGCAATACAAAGTCAAAGCAGTGATGATTAAAAAAAAAGGCACTCTGACAATTGTATATATTTGATACTCACTTGTTCTTCGATTTTTATATTATGCAGATATGAAGATGCGCGAATCTGACGTGACCTCAAGTACAGACTGCACACACTCGGATGCTGTTACACACGCGACTCGCAGAGAAATGAATGTACACTCGGCCATTTGAATCCGATGACCCACTACTGGGGCTGGGGTACTTTTTACCAGTCCTTCTCCTTTTTCCTGTTTACGATGACTTTCTTACTTTCATATTCGCAACGTAAATAAAGTCGTCAATTCCGTTCATTATTTACATTGAACAAGTACTACGTACGTTTACTCTAGCGTCACTTCTGTAGTAACTTACGATAATTCTTTCGCGTAAACGGGATTTTGTATTAACTTACGATAATTTACTCCGCGTAAACGAGTGAATTATCGTAATTTACTATAGAAGTAACACTCGCGTAAACGTAATAACAGGCATGTAGGAATATGCGTATAAGTATATCACGCGATTCTCTTTATCGCGAATATATTTACATCGCAAATATATTTACAACAAATACATTTGTTATTTTTTGTTTATATAACTATTGACTTTTTTCTATTTGAATCCACTGTGTGTATGTGTGTATGACCTCGCCGTTTCCTAATTTGCTTCCTGAAATAATTAAGAATATATCATCATAAGTACGGAGTTAGATGTGCTAGGATTTCAGCAACTCTCTGTTTACAAATAATTTTATTCACAGGGAGTTTTAAATTCAATTAACAGATTACAGACTGCAAAATTAAAAACAAAAATAGAAAATTATATTCAGCGTGATAAATAATGTATGATTTATAACTTCTTGCAGTATATTCATTATTCAGTGGATTTGCAACAATGCTAGAAAAAACATTATATTCTAATTTAATTCCTGCTGAACTTTAAACATTTATTTCACCGTGTTGACATTTATATCTTATTATCGACATTTTTATATCAAGTTTAGAAAAAAGAGAAGAGAGAACATTCTCTTAATAGAAATATGCGAGGACAAATATATCGAGCACACTTTAGACGATTTATAATTCATGTTAGAATTCAGAATAGAATTTTATTTATAATATAAGCTTATCATCTAATACAAAGTACGAAAAATATTTGAAGAACCAGAAATACAATCATGAATTGAAATCTGGCATAAGCTATATCTTCCTTTTTTTTATATCCCGCTGAGATAACTCTTCATCAAACGTAAGCCGTCGTCGAAAGATTACGCGGCAAGAAATGTAAAGCGCGAGCGATATTTGAGCATGTTTGAATTATTTGCGACATTATTAACTTTCTCTGTCGAGCGAAGATTTCACTTTCAGAGAAAGTCAACCGGCTGCATTCTTATCGGGAGCCGATTGCACATCGAGTGCATTCCGCGTGATCGAAAACACCGTTTTTTTTCGACAACAAAAGATTATTTTTATAGACAGCAACGCAATGCGTCAACGAATTTGCTTATAGCGAATTTAAGAGAGCTGCGAAGAGGAGTCTCGCCTCCATTTTTGCCTTTATTTTCGCGATAAGAAGCCGATTTTGGTATCATATCATTATGAGAATAGAGAGGAAATTGTCGATTGGAAATTATACCTATAATGTGTATATAACATTCCAGATAGTCACGTCTTCTAAGGCCCAATTCTACAAACATCGGTTAACTTATATTATTCTTTGTCTCTTTCTAACACGTCCCCCTTTAGAACTTTTTTAAAAAAATTAGGTGTGAAATCGATTGTATTTCGTTTGTAGATTATTGTAATGCATTAATTTTTGTTTGTTAGTTCATAATTAATTTTTAATTAATTATTTAATTGTAGACAATGAAACATGAAACTAGAGTCCTATTAGGCTAGTAAAATTAGATCTGAAAATGGCAAAACGGATTGACAAGCTAATTTTTTGAGGGTGAGTAGAGGGTCATAGGAGAATTCCCAAATTCACAAAGTTCAAACAAAATTTCCCTGTGCGTCGGCGGCCATCTTAAAAATAGGGGTAAATATCCAAAGTTTGAATATCTCGGCTCCTATTGGTCGAATTTTTTTTTTTAGTTTTGCAGGGAAAAATATTTGCTACAACTTTTGTTTAAAAAAATTTTTAATAGTTGTCAAGGAAAAAAAGACAACCAAAAAAAGTGCCGTCAATTAGGGGTTGAACATTTTTATTGACACTTATATCGCCCCCTATTAGTTTGATCAAAAAAATGTTCAAATAAAACTTATAGAGGACTCAATTCTCTACAATTTTCGTATATTTTTTTTTGCGGTGACAAAACACCAGAGATAGAGAGCGCCAAAGTTGAGTGTGTCTATTAGTAAATGCTCTTTTTCGTGGGGAAAATTCGCGGTTTTATTGTAAATTGTCGTACATTATAAAACTCTTCTGCGAACTGTACAGTGTGTTATTATGTGTGTGTTGTTTGTGTGTGTTATTGTGTATTATTTTCGGTCAGTCGTGAACTGTATTTCGAGCGTTTCAGAGTGAAATTTCACGAAAATGAGCGAGTGTTTTATTTGTGGGAAAGTGCTGAGCGACGGCAAAATTACTGTCGTTCAAAAAAGAGGTGTGCAAACTTTACATTCGTTTGCTATTAAGAGGGGCGACGAGGAACATGCGCGCATGCTGGAGGACGTCAACAACATCACAGTGAACGTGCTCTGTCGAAAAATATACATCAACGAGAGAATGGCTGCAGCGGCTATTCGACGTCGTCGGAGCAACTGTGCTGTCTCGATCTCAAAATCACCTCCATCTTCTCCGTCGTCATCGCAATCTTCAAACCATCCACCGACATTCCGTCCACCGGCATTCCATTCACCGGCATTCGATTTTGAAAAACGTTGCCTTTTCTGTGCCGAAGTAATTGATGAGGTATTTATAAAACAGCAAAAATCATTGCCCGTTAACAGACAAAGAATAATTTGTGGAGTGAAAAGTAATTCCATACGAGATACAATTTCTCACTGGTCTAGGACAGGAAACTTCTAACGTATTTTTCCGTAAATCCAGAAAAGGAAGAACTCGGGAGGCTCTATACTCGGCGAACAGTTTCAAACATGTTTCTGTAATCGATCACATCTTTCTTCTTCACGCGTTTACAGGATGTGATACTACTTCAGCAATTTACAATATTGGCAAAACGAAATTAATCAACATTCTTGAGAAAAACGATGGACTCCGAGAAGTTCTTTACATGTTTAAGAAAACGAAACTCGATATCGACGTTTTGACAGCAGCAAGAGAAAAAATATTTTGTATGTTGTTTGGTGGGACCGAAGAAGTGTCGCTTAAGGTATTCCTTTCACGGAGGAGCGTATTTTGTAGGCGCTTAAGCAAGGCCTCAGCAAACTCTTGTATATTGCATTAAACTTATATAAAATTAAGTTATAATTGATTATTATGTTTAATTATAAGAAAAAAGTGAAAATATTATGTATATTTAGAAATTTTTCATTTTTTGGTAAATTTTACTGTCGGAACAATATAGCAACGCTGCGCTTTTCAGGGCGCAGATTGTAAAATGTGAAGTTGATAACAAAAGTGTCAATGTAAGTGTCAATTTCATTAATCAAAGATTATTGTGACATTTTCTTTTTATCAAAGAGAGATTTTATAATAATAATGAGAAACATAATAAATAGTTGATAATAAACCGTACGTGATGAACTGAAGTGTGACATGAGCGCACAGCTTGCAGCGTTGCCAAATAATTTCTTGAAAGTCGCCATTAAAAATCTTCATCTATATATATAAACCACATTTCAAGTTAACTTTTAACATAAATATTTTGTTTAAATATTCGGTGACTGTATTTTTATCGGCACTATCGAAAGTATAATGTTTAGCGAATATGTAGCACAGTTAATATTTAATATCTTAAGATATTTGATAAACAAATTATTACATTGAAATGTGGAAAATAGACTTTTTCGATAACGTCACATATAAATATCGAATTTTCAAAGTCATAATTCTTCTTTATATGTTCGGTAATGTGGTTTAATTTTTTTCTGGCGTAAAGATATGCATTTTAACTTTCTCGTACCAAAAATCAATTCTTAAGACTTTGATGTCATGAAAGGAATACCTTAATTCCCTACGATATAAGCATTTCGTTAAATCAGTGACAAAAACAAAATTCAATCTTTCCTCCTTGCCCCCTACCGCAGCAGCTGCACGGCAGAATACATTCCGCGCATACCATCAAGTGCAAACTTGGCTTAACATCTACCAGGATCCAGAGGAATGGGGCTGGCAACGAAATTTCCAAAAAACGGCTCCGATTTTTTTTTTTTAATTTTATAAGTTGTTGAAAACAATATCTAAGGATGTGTCAGAAACAGAATTTCGAAAAAAAATCTTAAAGAAAATATTTTATTTGCAAAAAAGTGTAAAATTGTATTTTCTTTAATAAAATTGAAAATGCAATTTTATACTTTTTTGCAACTAAAAAATATTTTTAAAGAATTTTTTTTGAAATTCTGTTTTTGACATATTATATCTTATTAGATATTGTTTTCAATAATTTATAAAAAAATTTTAAAAGAAATCGTCGGAGCCATTTTCGAGATTTCATGTCCACCACCAGTTACTGAACTGCTTCCCTTCATTACCGCAACAACTCCCGTTATTATTAATATTTTTTAATGATTCTTTTTTTAAATAATCATAAAAGAATATAGCGAATCATGTGCCAAAGTTTAAAATATTCAGTTTTTTTATTTCTTAAATATTTAATTTGAAAGAAAAAAAATACATTTATTGCTTGACAAGATTGGCTACCCGCTTAAAGAATTTGGTATATTTTTTTAAAACTCTGTTTTTTATAATTATCGAGCAAGTAACATTTACTTCGCCAGCAATTATAATTAATCAAAATAACAGTTAAGACTTGTTAATCGACCCAACTGGCTATAATAATCATCATAATAATGCGACCATTTAGTACAGGGAAATTAAACAAAAAAATGTCAAATCTGCGGAATAATTCGCAAGTAGCTAAATTTTTGCATGGACCTTTATTTTGTCGTTAAAAACAATATATGAAAAGTTCCCATTGATGTGATCCCTGTTAAAAATTTTACAGAGGGTAAAAGGTAAAGAAAAACAGTTTTTCGCGAATATCTCTTTATTCATTAGTCCTACGGCAAAAATAGTTATTACAAAATTTGTAGCTTATAAAATTCTCTACAAAAAAATGTTCTTTAAGTTTTTTTCGTACAAGGAATACTTTTCACGTAATAAATTTTGCAAGATATACGCTGCGTGGTTTTACGGAGCGCTGACAGACGTCAAATAAATTGAAGCGTCGCACGCGCGCACAAAAAATGTCATATCTTTTGAACGAATTATCGTACAGAAATGATCGAAGAATCGTTGAAAAGTTGAAATTTTCAGCTTTTTAATGCAATTTGGCTCGTTATTCTACGATAATTTTTGAAAATTCTACGACGGTTTAAACAAAATGTTACACGCATTTTTTGCCTTTTTTCATAAAATCAGCCACAAGTAGGTTCCAAATTGTAAAAAAAAAAAAAAAAAAAAAAATTGCCAGCAGGATATTACAGTATATACTTCATACTTTGACCCTACTAGAGGAAAAAAATTACAAAAACTGTTTGCTTTAAAATTAAGCTATTGACATTTTCAGTAATTTTTAAAATTTTTGATGAAACGTTAAAATTAAAATCGTCATAACTTGGCGAAAAATAGCGCTAGAAAAAATTTTAAAAAAGCAATCAAAAGCTTGAATGTCTACTTTTAGGTCAGTAAATATATATAGTCCTTTGTTTAAACAAGATTTTTCGCGACAACTCGCATATTTACATAAATAAATAAAAATGCAAGAAAATGAGGAATATTGCAATGAGCTAGTTTACACCGAGCATTTGATACGCGTACCAAGTACTATATTCGGACTAAATTGGCTTAGTACGAGGGTGTAAACGATAGCGTATTAAGGGGATCCTAAAGCCGTCTGTAATACCGACAATCGTACTTTTCGCTTTATTTTTTATTGGCTTTATGGATTTGAAAAAATCTTGCACAGAATTAAAGTATGTGCTCTACTCTGTGGACGACCACCGATTTTGTAACAAAATAAGTAAATAAGATAATAAACAAAAATCCACTTTAACAATATTTGCTTCGTATAAAAATTCTACAACTTGATGTTACAAAATGAGGGTGCAGGTCCATTCAGTAGACATCAAGGAATATCATGCCTTTGTAGAATTAGGCTGAGATTCTAAACAAAAAAGTTAAGCGAAAAGTACGATTACGTGAACGTAATGTATACGTGATGACACCGGACCAGCAGTATTGCGTGTAGCGAGAGATGGCGCAGCAATCGAAACAAGGACAGATGCCTCTCGTTAGACAAGGACAGATATAGATATATGACATAGAAAACAGGATTAGAAATGTTGACATTACCGACATCGAGGAAGTTCGGGCTTCGCTTTAGGATCCCCTATACGTATCATGAAGGCGTATCGTACCAAAATAGTATGCGTATTATAAATGCGCATAGCGCTGTAAACGCTGGTGTACGTATTATAAGACTGTCTAGGTTGTTTCCCGACCGGCAGTATTCAATTTACGTATATACCAGTACTGAAAATACTATCTACATACAATGTCAAATAAAAAAGGATTAAATTGGGGGGAACAAGAAACAACAGTGTTTTTGCAATTATGCATTGATAAACCAAATATTAGCAATCATGGGTGGCAAAAGACACAAACATATCAAAATATTTAAAATGCTTGAGCCAGAAATGGAAAAGTTATAAAAAATCAGCGGACCAGATTAAACTAAAATTGAATAAATAACTGCCGTAAATGTCTTTTACGATTATTTTGCTGGATTTTTAGAAATCCCAATAAAGTGGAAAATAAAATTGCAATATTCTTTTCCATATCCATTTCTATAATATTGACGATAATAAACGTAAGCTACGTTTCAATATTCACTCTACAATGTATGTATATACATACAACTATAAGATCTTCAGTTGACAGCGAATATCGAAACGTAGCCATAATATGGTGTAAACGCATGTGAATCAAACGTTTGATGCGCACCAACTTGAGTCGTATTAAACTTAGGTACGGTGTAAACTAGCACAATAGGACCTAAAAGTAAACATTCCAAGTTTTTAATTGCTTTTTGCTTAAATAAATAAGGATAACAAAAAATAAAAATAATTCAGAGAAGAATGCGACAGAAGTAACAAAATGATTATTATCAGCGTGGTGTGTATGTGCGAGCGAGTGATATGGGTGTGCGTAACAACGGCGAATAATGCGGCTTATAATTAAGTATAGGATAAAGTTTATTTATTTATTTAAAATTTCGAGGTCTAGCAGCGCCAAGTTTTTTTACAAGAAAAATTTATGTATTTTAATAAAATATTTTTATTTTGTACTGTTACCTCTGTAATTCTTTGTGACCACTAAAAAATACACATGTAAACTTTGTATTTAAATATCTTGTATTTCCTTGTTAAATTTAAATATAATTTTTTAATCTTATAAAATTGTTATCATACATTCTTTTTCTAATTGACACAATGTAAAGATTTTTCAAAGTAGTGCAACAATTATTTTTTGAGGCAATATATATGTTCTCTCTGTAATTGGCGCTGTAATTTAAAGAGATATAATTTCTTTTTTGTAATTGTAATAGATCACTTGAAGCGCGACTCTTCTTTGATAAGATAACATAATTTTGTGATGTGTATAACTTGGGTTGTAATTTTAATAGTATACGCGATTTATATATAATTAGGATTTTTAACAAAAAGAGGCATTGATCGTGGTTGGTACAATGTTCAAAAGGTAAATGAAGTTGCAGCTGTCTTTTCTACTACAACAGATGGTGAAATTCCGAAAACTTACGTGACAATTTTTAATAAAAATAATAAAACATTACAACAAGTCAATACAATGGATCAAAATGTAGAACCATGTATTTATCCATTATACTATCCATACGATAATCAAGGTTGGCATAGTAATTTACAACAAAAAAATAGTAACAAACGAGTAAGTAGAGCTGCACACGTAAAATATCGGATAGCTATACGTGATAATTTTAATATTTTTGTCATGGGAAGACGATTATTTCAGCAGTGGCTTGTAGATAGTTATGTTAAAATTGAGAAGGACCGAATTAATTATTGTAAACAGAATCAAAAACAATTACGAGCTGAGACATATCAAGGATTAATTGATTATTTAGCAAACGTTGCCAATAATAGCGACGCTCACATTGGAAAAATGGTTATACTTCCATCAACATTTGTAGGTTCACCGCGTAATATGTTGCAACATTATCAAGATGCGATGGCTATTGTTCGAAAGTATGGAAAACCAGATATCTTCCTTACCATGACTTGTAATCCAAATTGGCGTAAAATTATAAAGAGAATTTACTTTCGAATCAACAACCTGCAGATAGACCAGATATAGGTATGCGCTCGTGTATTTAATATAAAAAAGGATTATTTTTGATTGATATTATTGTTAGACAAAAATTTGTTGGTGAAGTTCTCGCATACGTTTATGTGATAGAATTTCAAAAACGTGGATTACCGCATATACATTTGTTAATTACATTAAAACAAAACTGTAAAATATTAAATTCTGAAACAGTTGATAGATACATTTCGGCAGAAATTCCTGATCCTAATGAAAATGAAAATTTACATAATGTTGTAATAAAACATATGATTCATGGACTATGTGGAAATTGGTGTTTAATAAATAAATTAAATTAAAATAACGCAATTTTTCAATTAAAAAACTAATATACATTATACATATAAACACTCTTGTAAGAAATATTACTTATTTAAGTTATTGTTTAAGATTGTAATAAACATATTATTAAATAAAAAAAAAATACATTATACATATAATACATATTTTTTAGTAGAAGTATTAAATAGGGCATTAAAAAAATTCAAACTATAATGGGATAATCACGTCTTACAACATTTCTTTAGATTTCTAGAATAATACACTATTATTTATGATAAATAACACTAAATGTCTAATTATTATTAATTAATAGTTAATAAAATGCAAAACAGAATTTATTTCTAAAATTTAAAAATTCTTTTTTAAAAAGTTTAAAAAGATTTTTAAAAAGTTTTGATGTAAAATATCATTGTGCAAAAACTTGCTTGGAGCTTAAACAAAGCCTGCTCTATGAGAAAGCAGTAAATTTAGATTTCGTGCAGTGGAAAAGATTGTATGAAAAGAAATTTCTCTATAATTTTTTTTACAAATTTAGTCTATTTAGTCTATTATGAATGATTTTACATTTCGAATTTTCAATATAATATTAGTGTCTATATTATACATATTAGTGTCTATGCTGGAAATTATCTATATATCTAACATATAGAGATGATATAAACACAGATTAGCAGATAACATTACAGTTTATATTTTTTAAAAACTATTCTCAGGCGAAAAGCCACATGGTTGCGCAATATGTAGGAAGATGTTTAGCACGAGCAGTTCATTGAATACTCACGTTAGGATTTATACTGGTAAACGTCCTCATGAATGTCCAATGTGCGGAAAGCGTTTTACAGCATATCGTCGAATTTGTATTACCACCGCATGACGCATTATAAGGTATTTTTTTAGTTTAATAAGTAGTACGACTTGGAGTATGACAAGGCAGTTCAAAATATGTAGAATAAATCAAGTTGTAAGAATCATCTTTCCCTAGAGTAAAAGAGAAAGATGAGTCTAATTATCAGACGTTTGTACGGTAACTGTCAATATAATAAATTATAGGTAAAAAAATACACTGCGAAAAGTGCATATGCTAGTAATATGTATCTAAAAAATGCAGGAAAAACCACACAAGTGTGAATGTGGACGATCCTTTCCAACTCCTGCTGATTTAAGGGCTCATGGATATTCTCACATCGGTAATTGGCCCTTACGTTGTCCCGTCTGTAACAGGGGATTTTGCAAACTTGGCGCATTACACCATCACATGAAATCACATGGTAATAATAATACTTTAGCGATAAAAAATAGAAACTTTATCTTGCTTTATTTATTGTCCATTATACTTATTATACCGAGTGGTTATTAATGTCCTAAATATATTAATCATTGCTTTCTTATTTGATAATTCTAATTAATAAATCAATCGAGCTAATCAACAATACGTTAGTAAAATTATCGAAGAAACGTCTTCAAACAGATTTTAAGTTCGATTTTGAGAAATTAATATTTTATCATTAGTCTCTAACTATGCAAAACATAAAAGATATTTGAAGTAATGTTATCAATTATAAGATACGAAAGAGACTGAAAAATTCTTCTTTATAGGTGATCGTTCTTATTATGGTTTCTACAATCAGAAGCCTCCCATCATCAATAATTTACAAATTCCTAAGCGTTTACAACAGCATTCGCAGTATTCGCACGTGTCAAATAATAATCCAGCTGATTATATGAGTATACACAATGACATTTCAAGCGTAGAGATTATGAAGTTTGAAGGGTTCAATTATATTCAATTACCTACAACATATATCCATGGCCTTCTCTCTCTTGGATGCCATTACAACTCAAAAATTAATTTATTATACTTTCTGCAACTAATAAATAAACCAAATCTGATGTATTATAAACTTCTATAAAAGTAGTGGTTAACAGAAAATATATACATTTAATATATTTGTCCATTGTGTAAAAGAAACATGTAATGTAATATAATAATATGAGTAAGTAACATTTGTGGACTTTGTTCGTCAATCATTCTTCTATCTCTTTTCTGACCTATATACATACCTGTGTGTGTGTGTGTGTGTGTGTGTGTGTGTGTGTGTGTGTGTGTGTATATAGGTATATTTATTTTATTTTATTTAAGTACTGAAAAAAAATTATTTTTTAAATACATATATAGATACTATATTTATATAAAACTAATAATTTTTTTTCAAATTTAAAAAAAATTCAGTATTTATACGGATTTTATTAGAACTGCATTATACATTCTATTCAATATTAAATATAATAATGGGAAACATACTAGGATTATACTTAATTTGTTACTTTGTCTTATTTAATGATCTAAATAACAACTTGCATTTTATGTTGCTTAACGTTGCAGTTGAGTGAAAAAGATAATACAATTTATAATAAATTCTGAATTTATTACAAATATTAAATACATAGCAACACAATTTCAATAATAATATAAAAATAGCTTATGTTTTCTGAAATGCATTAATTTCCTAATATGGCAAGGAATTAAATATGATAACTTATTATATACAGTCTATATGAAGCGTATGTGTACAACTTAAAAAGAATGTGTGTACTTTTATATCTAATAATAAGAAGTCTGCAAAACTAATGTATATCAATATGTATATCTAATAAAAATAAAAAGTATTAAATTCTTTTCGCAGATAATAAAAGTAATGTAACTAATCATCCCAAAAATATAGATTGCAATAGAAAAGTAAAAATAACACTCTTAGTTAAACACGGCAGAAAAATACTACTTTGTACTATTTGATCAATATTCTACTCTATGTTGAAAAATATAAGTTTTAAGCTTCTTTGCAGTTACTGAAATTTGCTGAGGCTAGCTTATGAATTATACTTTGTATATAATTTGCTAATAATCACCAAATCTTAGATACTAAAACTTTGTAGAAATACAGCAAACAGTGCCTAAAATAGTAAAAATTAAAAGCAATGTATCTCGTAAGTCAACGTTTATCAATATAGTTAATATCAATATCGTGAATTATTAATTCAGTATAAGAAAATATATAAATTTTAGAAACAGATTTCTCTATCTCAAATATATTTTTTGATTGTTGGTAACATACAAATGTCGAACTCAATTAACACAACAAAAAAGTATACGTTTCCAACGATACCGTTTGCGATTGGTATTTCTTCTTAAATCTGAATTACATGCGCTAATGTCCGAAATAGTTTCACTTAATAGAGATCCATGAACTGATACAGTCTCATTATCTTGATACCATTCTGGACTATTAGCATATATCGACGAATAGTTGGATGGCTTATCAACTGCTATGTCCATTTTAAGATTTGAGGTATTTTGATTAGACGTAGGTGCAGTAAGTGGAAACTTTTGATTTGTTTTGAATAAGATTCTCATACACATTAATTTCAGAATCATTTTCACGATTTACAATCGCATTAGTGATTTGTATAGCACTATTACTAGAATTACATAATTTAACTTCTAAACTTGGTAAGGTTAAATTATTTTTTCTTCATACCTCGGTCGAAAGTACGTACTTTCGTCCCTAATAGCAGGGACGAAAGTTTAACATTTACTCCCTGTGAGAAGTACACGCGCGCTCTCTATAACTTTAAACCTTAACGCCCTTTAACCTTAAAAATAGTCATCAATATTGTTCTGTCAATATGTCATCTGATGAATCCGTAGACGAGGAAGAAGTTATACGAAATTTCGATGCAGAAGCGCGATTGATAATAAATACAGATACGTTGCCAAAGAAGTCTGTTGATCGATACAATCTTGTTTACGACACGTATAAAAAGTGGCAGATAGAACACAAAACTTCACTGTCAAACTGTGAAGAAAATAATTTGGTTGTGTATTTTAAGGACCTATCTAAAAAATTAAAGCCGTCAACTTTATGGAGTGTTTGGTCAATTTTGAAAAGCACATTAAATTCAATGCACCGGCCGGAAGACGCGATCCCGACGACGGACGGCTTATCGATCGTCCTGGCGTGCGAATCCGCGCGACACACGTGCACACACATACCAACGGTCACCCCGTTGGCACGCACGTGAATTTATTTTTACAAAATATGACGAGACTTGACTCTTGGAATGTATTTGATGCCTGCCCCCCCGACCAGCAGCACTCGCTTCGCTCGTGCCGCAAATGTCGGGGGCAGGCATCAAAAACATGCTTATTAACATTTAAAGTTAAAAAAAGTAAAATTAATAACGTACTTTCGACCGGCTATGAAGAAAAATCGTATACACTACGCGGGCCAAAAGTTGAAATCTCGGTCCTGCTCGTCATGATGCCCTCGGCTTCGCCTCGGGGCATCATGACGCGCAGGGCCGAAAATTCAACTTTCGGCCCTTGTAGTGTAATATACTATTTACAGATGTCTTCTTTTCCGATATAGTTGTTTGAAATAAAGTAAGCGTTAATCGTATTTTGCTTAAAGCAAAGTCGCTTTCGTCAAAATTAAAATTGGGTGTTAACGGAGTTTGTGGCTCTTGGGTGTTTTTCTGAATTTCTATCTCCACATGTGACAATATCTGTTTTTCCAAAAATATTCTAAACGTACGTTTACTTAACTCAGCGTTTCTCAAATTGGTTCTACATCTTTTTTTGTGTAAAGCGACAGAGTCATTGACATCTGTCGTCATTTTGGATGAGTGTGGTCTATAAAAAAAATTGGTGGTATCATGATATCAATATAAAGAACAAAATAAAGGGCGATTGTTGGAAAAATCAAATATGCTTGTATCCTTACTATTAACGTCAGATGGATTCTGCTCAGTTGAGTTACAGCATTTATTTGAAAGGTAACTTGAATCGTTAAAGGTCTCAAATAAATTTTCTGCTGCCAATTGTCACTTGCATCCAAAGAAAGTCTGATCACTTTGTCTGCGATGTTGATATGTTAATGGCACAACTAGTCGGCTATCTTTACTCTTGTAATATTCATTAAAATCTAATCGTACGCTAAGTAACTGCAGCGACACATCTTCAGCGGAAGCAAGCATTAATAGAAATTTTTTCACACGATCCTGAAAGAAAGAATATATACTTTTAAAAATGAAATAAACATATTTTTCTTCTTTTGAGAAAAGATATACTTAAAAAAAAGCAATTGCTCTTTACATTTTATTTTAAGGAATAATATATAAATTATTGCTCTATTACGACAAAAAAATCATGTGGATGGAAAAATATTGATATTTACTGTCAGCAACTGTTAGTACTGAAAATCCATAGTATACGTGACATAAAATATAGAAAAATATAGATTTTCAGTACTGATAGCGAATATCGGAATGAAGCCTTATAAGAACAGAATTAATATTCCATTTGATTATTACCTGATAGGTTCTCGAAAGTAGTCTCAATTGTATTGAAAGTGTATTCAGATATTTTGAAAATGCTGCCTCTTTTTTTTCAATTTCTTGATCTTTTTTATTTGTACGACCCCATTTTTTCGTTTGTTCCTGCCTAAAATTATCGGCACTTAATCTTGCCTCGTATTCCTGTGTAGCACGCGCAAGGAAAGATTCCTCGAGATTTTGGAGATCTAGTATTGGACTATAGACTGAGCGTAAGTGATCCATAAGTTCCTGTAACATCGGAAATAGTGTGCATTTGTAATAAAAATGTGCATTCGTATACGTATATATTGTCAAATATGATCTAATACTCACTTGCGATTTTTCATCCAATAATGTACCATGTCGTACAGAATCAACAAAATGATTATGAGCTGCAATTATATCATCAAGAGATGACGCCTGCAGAAGTTGCTTTGCAAATGTATCCCAAGAACATTCGATTACCTTTAATTATTTTTATTTGTCAATATGCAATATATAACAGTTCCCATTCATTAAATTGCCCATTATTAAATTAATGGTGGTTCTTGATCATTAATAATAGCTTTTAATGTGACACGGTCTTACCTCAAATAAAAAATAATATTGCATTTGATGGACCAAATGAACCATACTACTAGTAATTAAATGAATATGATTCTGGATGGGCAATACTTCCGGCATTTTTCTAAACATTTTCGCTGACGTTGTCTGTTGCTTCCAAATAGCAGATAAAATCGACTCCATTCTCTTTGCTTTCCATAAAGCAAAGAAAACCGTTTGATACATCTGTCTGCATGGATCCAAAATCTGATAAATTATTGACCATGATTCATTAGGTTAATTTAACATAAAGATTAAATATTGCAATTAATGTATTTACCGTTCCTATAGGTCCATCAACATTATAATCTAGAATAAAGACGTCCCAACCTGTTTCATTTTCTGAAGGGGCTAATAGTCTGACATCTAAACGTTTTTGCACATCTAAATCATCTAACTTTGTGCTGGTTGCTCTTATTGCAGTTTCAAGTATAGATGTCATGTTATGAGGATATAAAGAACTTGCAGGTTTGGCTAATTCAGGCCTAAAATGTATAATCGAGACAATTTCTTAGATCTGGAATACGTACGCTAAAACGCAAAAATATTAATACAATTAATACTATTAGCTGCATCAACAAGAAATATTCTTACTCTAATAAGTGCATAAGATGTTGAATAAAGTGGCCTTGGCCAAGCAAGAGATATCCCTTAATCCCCTGCAAATGATCCATCAGATGATATTGTTTTGTCAATATTTCAACAACTCTTGTTGAAGTTTCTTTATAAGCAGCATCCATCATAGTTTGCAGACGACCGTCTGGATCCATATCGAAAAAGATTTCAACTAGAAAATGAATAATATAAGAATTAAATATCCTTTCAAGTTTGACGAAGCTATAACAATCTAATTGACATTAGCCAAGATTTTTATAACTTACAAATATTTTCAATATATTAACGAAAAAAACGATAAATTTTAAAATCACCTTGTAACAATAATAATCTATCCATTATTACTAACCATTATATTCCTCATCACTATTCTTAAACATATCTGCGTGTCTATCTTGCCACGGTGAAAAGTCTTTACAAACTTCACGTAAGAAATTAATATTTTTTCCTGTTCCTAGAATCTTCCTCGCTTGTGCTTTACTAAGGAAGGATGGCACCATTGAATTTCTCACTTGATATTTCTCATGCCACATTCTGTCGCCACTAACATCATTGCACGCTTGAATAAAAAACTCCTTGTACGGATCGTCCAGCTCCCCATCAGCGATCCATCTCATTAACATATTGTACAGGGGATTGCAAACACTTTCCAAAACTCTTTTGACTAAATTCTTCACAATGACATCCCCGTGATAGCTGAACTCGTAAACAGTAGATGCTAATGCACCACCTTTCTGGCCTTGGCAAGTTCTTACTATACTCGCTAACCACTTTAGAGTTTCCAACGGATCGCATGCGGAAAGATGTAAATGGGACAATGTAACTCCATATGTAATCATTTGATTTTGTGATCTGTTTCAATTGTTACCCTTATATTATTTTATAATATAAACAATATTATATCGTAAATATTCTTCAAGAGTATTTCAAGCAAGAAAAATATCGTTATTGGATTTATGAAATACTTAATGCAACTTTGTGAACCTTATATCTTTGAAATACGATATTGTTATATGTTTAATTTCTTACCTATTCACCTCTTCTTGCATTATGGCTATGAATCTGTAATATTCTGACAGTTCCTTATGTAACGCAGCAACGAAACTATCGGTAACTCTACCTGCACCAGCAACAGACATTCTCTCTAATCCTTTTCGTACTATACTATGCAGGTATCCCAGTTCGCTTAGTCTTAAAACAGCTTGTTTTTGTGATCTATTAATTTTTGCTATAGGATCTATCTGAAAGCCATAGCTGGAATCTAACTTTAAAACTTTCCCTTCGACACTTTGAAAGGAATATATCAAGTCCTGGACTAGTACATCTTCTGAAACGCACTCCTCGTTGAATATTTTACTTGGATTCGTTAATAATCCTTTCGAATTTGTCTCTGTGGTATTTAACGATACAACTTGTGCTTGAGAACATAACGTTTGTGACGATTGTCCTAAATATAAGAAACGATTAGATAATACTTTGACAAATGTCGATTGCGTTGATCTTACCACTAGTGGACGTGACTGGGCTTAACTGCGATTTCATATCTGGAAACAAAAAGATTTTGTCCTTCATTTGTTCCATCGACTGGCCCATGTTCAGTACGAATATTAGAACGCTCGTACGATTCTTCAGTAGCTAATGAAAGAAAGAAGATTGATACAAAAACATTTATCTAAAACAGTAGACATGAATGAATACGATTGAAGCAAAAGACATGGAAAGATTTAAACCAGGAGATTTTGTACCCCATCTTTCAAATCATTGTGCAGCTTATCAAACTGCACTGCATCAGGTGGCGATAATTTACTCTTTATATACGTTGCTACAGTCACTTCATCCTCTCTCAATGTTTCTATGCCTTGAGTAGACGACAGTAAGCCAAGGGAAAAACGCATAAATCTTCTGATCAACTCTAAAAGACATGAAAAATATGTTGTAGCTTGTGTATCGCATATCTTTATTATGTTATCATATGTTAGGTGATATTTGAAAATTTATGTGTTACAACTTGTGAAAAATGTCTTAAAAGATCTGAACTGTTAAATCAATAATTCCAGGGTACTATGTACACCAGAATTCTAATCTGTTCAAAAAGATTATCACTGCTCGCGTCTGGATTTAAAGCGATTTAAAGAGCATCAGATATGGGGCAGAGACAAAGTGCGTTACCTCGGAGCTAAGTAATAATCCTCAGGACGCTTTACATCTGTCATTCGACGTTCCTCGTTAAATCAGACGCGAGCGACGACTTTTTCGAGTAGACTCGTTTATTGGAGCACATTAATAACGCATAATCAGATTTTATGAAAAACGTCCGTCAGAGAGAGATTCTTACTCCTCTCTTCAAATGATTTAAAATAGTCATACGATACTTTTAAAAAGCTTATCATACAATACAATCGTAGTACGGTACAAGCGATGCTTTATTAACAGAAATACGACGAGACATTAACAACGCTTTAGTTGCATTGTTTAAAATAAATAACGCTGCGATTAATTCGCGCGAAATAACATATCGTGAATTTTTCTGAATATAAAAAAATCTTCGGCAGTGGTACAACTTTGGGAAAACTAACCTGGCTTTTGTTCGCCGCACAGAGAAATAATCATATTCTGAACCAGGTCAGCGATAGTTTCAACTTCCGCGGAATTCATGTTCGTGTTGTATGACGCTCGCTATATAATCCCGCTCGATATTATATCACGTACAAATAAAATATTTACTCCACCGTTCGACGGCCGTCTTGCGCCGTATTTGCTTCGCAATTTTAAATCAAGCGGCAAATCGGGCAAAAGTAAATACGTATGTGTACAACGGCATCTTCCCATTGAGATGGCAGGGCGCCATGGTGTACAAAGCATTGCGCATAATGGCGGCAGCTACGTACGTATGTGTACAACGTGCATGTAAAATTTTAGATAAAACCTTAAATAAATAAATAAACTAATGACAATTAAACTTACATTATTAGTTTATTTATTAAACTTCTGTTTTAATTCTGTTCTAGTTCGGTTACGTAATTTGATTAGAGTCAATTAACCGCACGTCCACAGTGTAGATTCTGAATTATAGTGTGAGGAAAAAGGGTTGAAACCTCGGTTGAAACGCAATTACTTTAAATAATAATAAAAAGACATGTAACGAAAAAAATAAATATTTATTCAAACAGAATAAAATTAGGTAACGTTTTTATACTGTATACGAATTCAAATGATTCTTGAAATTTACCGCTGTTTATGTTTAAATTTTCTTCTTCTCGGTGGCAAGCTTCGAGCCATTTTCTTTTAATTCGCGATTTTGCGGAAATGGAAAGAACTTGATGTCTTTCGTTTTCGTAGCTCCACCGGAACGACTTTTGCAATTTCTCACGCAACAAGTCGGCATGATTCCTAGATGATCATAATACAACGCACATAATACGACGCATAATACATAATACATAATACATAATACATAATACGACGCGAATTAATTATTTTAAAAAACTGTAAAGAATTTATTGCGAAAAATATTACCTCAGCCAGGATTCGAATCTGGAACCTCCCTCATTTCGTGAAGAGCGTCTGAGGTAATATTTTTCGCAATAATTCTTTAATTTTTTAAAATAATTAAAAAACACATTTTTTTAATGTTAAAAAAACGTTTTTTTTACAATGTTAAAATAAATACAGCAAAAATAAGAATTTAAATTGCCAGTGAATAATGAAAAAATCAATAAAATAAATACTTTTAAAAAAAAAAAAAGGATCTGTTCTATTAATTTAAACGTTTTTTAAATATTTTTTTTATTACTAAAAATGTTTTTAAAAACGTTGAAAAATATTTTTTTGCTACTTGGGTTATTTAGCAGATATACAACCAATATAAATGCCTCTCAACTTAATTATATTTACTACTTACTGCGTATGTTTTATTAAAGTCGCAAAAGTTGAACACAAAATATTTCCCGCACAACAGACGTACAGCGACGGATAACGGACGTAACGGACTACGAATTGATGGAAGCAGCCATATTGCTTTTCTCGCAAAAAAGGTCGCGCGCTGATTGGTTCAAAAACTGAACGAGTGCGCAGCATCGGGAATGCTTCACCTGTCTATTTACAAATGGGCAGGCGGTTCGTGAACCGTTCAATTGAACGGTTCACATCAAGCGTTTCAAAAACGGTTCGTAAAAAAAGACCATGTTTCATTTCCTAGTTCCCAACCTCCCTCCATTATAGATAGCATTATGGAGGATAAATGTTACTAACTAGAAATTCTAAGATATCGAACAATCGAAGAATCGAACGTCGTACGTTATCAGAATTTGACAATCATTGCTGCGTTTAGCGATACTCCGCTAGCCTAGCAATCGTGAGCAGTCGCTCGTTCTTCTTCTTCTTTCTGCCCAGAAAGTTTCTAGGCAGATTTCTAATATGTGTTGATCGATGACGTTTTTTATTATTTAGTAATTATTATTTTTAGATTAAAATGTCTTGGCCCCGAGGTACGAGCAACATTTGGTATCATTTTACCAAAGATAAGAAAGATAAAAAAGGACGATGTCGGTATTGCAATCAGGATATATAAATGCCTGGAGGATCATCCACTGGGAACCTCAAAAGGCATTTAAGAAGTAAACATCCAACTGTGCCACTTTTGCGGGAAGATTCACCTTCAGCAGACGGTCGATCGCGATCTCCCTCAGTTTTAATTAGATCTGGAGATAATCCTGATGATCCACTTGAAATCGAGTCTGAGGATTCTGAGGTACGGACTATTTCTCAATTAAAGTTATCTGATCGTAACAGTCCCATTCAGGAACCTTCACAATCAAGATTAGATGGATCTGAATTTTCATCCCCGATTAGCCCTGCTACTTCCTCACGCCCAAACACTCCAAACTTAGTCAATCAACAGTGTTCAATAAGTAGATATGTTGATATTATTAAACCCGTATCGTTAAATAAAAGCAGATTAATTGACATTCAATTATTAAGAACGGTGTGCAAGGAGTATCAGCCATTTTCAATAGTAGAAGACAAAGAATTTAAGAAGTTTGTCAACCTTTTGTGCCCTAGTTATAGTTTGCCTAGTCGCAAAACATTGTCCAATTCTCTATTGTCTTCCATACACAACGAAATTATAATTAAAATAACTAGTCGATTAGCTGATTCGCAAGCCATCTGCTTAACGTGCGACGGTTGGACAAATATTAATAATATAAGTTTTTCCTGTATAAAAAAATCGAAATAAAATGATGTATGTATAAATAAACCCAAGATTTTTATAAAGAAAAAAAAACCGTAAAATGAACCGTACGAAAGAACCGACTCATTTTAGGGAGTGAACTGACTCCGAACCGCTCACTGAGATGAACCGTTTTGCCCATCTCTACTTCCCATTGTTCTCGAGCGTAGAGAGAAGCTCGAGAGATCCGAAATTTTTGTGGAGTCCGTTTTTATCACGCCATCTTCATTCACGTCAACGTTAGAGAACTTCGTAGTTCATGATTTGTCGGTATACAATCGCCAGTTTTCCAAGCAATATTTACAATTTAATAGATTGAAAATACACCTTGTATGTACACACACAGTTTTAAATGCATTACCAAGAATAAACACACAAGAGCAAAAGCATATATCAATATAGGAAAATTTTTTTAAATACGCGGATAACTAAAAAATAGCATTTTTGTCACTGAGTTTCCACTGAGCGCGTCATGCGTCGCGTTATCACAAGATAACCAATCAAAACATCCCATTTTATTACATTATTTGTGACGGGATGTTTAGATTGGTTAACGACAGACGACGCGACGCGTGACGCACTCAGTGGAAACTCAGCCTACACATTTATACTCTTCACAGATTATTTATGATTTCTTTAAAATTTATTATCTAAAAATATATCGCACTTTTCTTATATAAGTTTTTTATAGTTTCTTAAATCATATTATTCTGCTTTTTTTTTTAATAAAAAAATAAAAGGATAATTTTTGTATTGTGTTTTTTACATGAAATAAAGTTTAATTAAGGAAGTGAAAAAGCCAGTTATCCCTGTGGTAACTTTTCTGACACCTCTTGCTGAAAACTCTTCAAGCCAAAAGGATCGATAGGCCGTGCTTTCGCAGTCTCTATGCGTACTGAACATCGAGATCAAGCCAGCTTTTGCCCTTTTGCTCTACGCGAGGTTTCTGTCCTCGCTGAGCTGGCCTTAGGACACCTGCGTTATTCTTTGACAGATGTACCGCCCCAGTCAAATCATTATGCAGTTTTCTTCAATTATCTGAATTTTGTATATAATCGTTAACAATCGCACGCTAGCCATTTTGTCTCTTGGGAAAAAAAAAAAATTATCATATTCTGCGATAAGTGATTTATTCGTGATTACTGTGTACATAAAGTGTATTGCCAAAGGACACGAATAAAACATTAAAATTGTTGCATAATGTTAAGTAAATACAGAGAATAAAGATGTCTTCATAAGCTGTACTACAATTGACGCGCGTCAACTGACGCCCATAAAATCGCACCTTTAGGGTGCCTCCCCATGCAGGACGAAATCTCGGAAAACGGAATCTCGGAATCATTTTGATTGGTTAGTCCCATGAGGCTATTGGTTAGCCTCATGGGACTAACCAATCAGAATGATTCCGAGATTCCGTTTTCCGAGATTCCGTCTTGCATGGGGAGGCACCCTTACGATAGGACTCTACTCTCCGGCTCTCCGGCCTCCGCTTATAGCTTCTCCGTCTATCTATATATAGTCTAAGGCCGGCTATAACTTGCAATTATTATAATTTAGTAGTTTTATCCTTTCTTTTTGGATCTTCTTGTTTCAAGCAGTCGAGAAGTGATGTGTTTGCTTTAGTAAAAACGTTTACACGAATAAAACAAGATGGACTTTGTTCCGGTATATCGTTAACCTTACAGTGGAAACCTAACCTAGAAATACATAAAGTAATAATATTTTCATGAGAAAATTTTCTTTGTAGTTTTCTATTGAATGGTAGATTGTAGACGTTTTCAAGCTTACAACTTGTCCTTTAGGTCATATAGCGTGTGAGAAAATATTAGTAGGCACCGCGATGGCGGACGTACGCGATATTTTAGACATTGAAGTGCCGACGACTACGGAACTCACGAAAGAGTCGATATTGGGCAGCGACAAAAAGAGTCGCAAGCGGTATGACTACAATAAAATGCCAAAACGCCCTGAGGGCATGCATCGCGAAGTGTTTGCCCTCCTCTGCAAAGACAACAACGACGTGCCGCCGTTATTCCCGACCGACACCGCGAAGGGATATAAGCAGGTGCGAGCCAAGCTTGGTATGAAGAAGGTCAGGCCATGGAAGTGGACACCATTTACCAATCCAGCACGCACAGACGGTGCGATTTTTCATCACTGGCGTCGCGTTGCCGATGCTGGAAAGGAATATCCCTTCGCAAAGTTCAATAAGAAAGTTCCAATTCCTACATACACAAATACCGAATATGTTCAACACTTAGGAGCCAATGGCTGGACACGAGCAGAGACTGATCATCTGTTTGATTTGTGCAGAAGATTTGATCTTAGATTTATTATCATCAGAGACAGATGGGATCGCGCCAAGTTCCCTGCTAGATCCGTAGAAGACTTAAAAGAGAGGCAAGAATGATATATATACATATTTATGTTTTATTGAATTGGATATGCTTTTTGGAATGCGTATGTAATTTTAAATAAATCCACAGGTATTATCAGGTGTGTGCAGCATTGACAAAGGCAAAATCCCACACTGACAAGGTATATATCTTTGACGCTGAACATGAGAAGCGCAGAAAGGAACAGTTGAAAAAGTTGTTTGAACGCACTCCTGAACAAGTGGAGGAAGAACAGACTCTACTGACTGAATTGCGCAAGATTGAACAGAGGAAGAAAGAGAGAGATAGAAAGACGCAAGATTTACAGAAATTAATTACCCAGGCCGATCAACAAGCAGATCCTAGAAAGAGTGAAAGGAAATCTTCCAAAAAGAGCAGCAGCTCTTCTAGGAATAGACCGAATAAAACTGATACTTCTCATGTATGTCATACAATTATACTCTGTATACAATGGTACGTTTATATCAAGATATTTACATGGTTTTTTTTTAATTTGCAGGCGGTAGAGTCAGCTGGAATTAAATTTCCCGATTTTAAGAATAGCGGCGTTACTCTTCGTTCTCAGAGAATCAAATTACCAAGTAGTCTCGGTCAAAAGAAAATGAAAGGCATTGAGCAAATGCTGAATGAATTGCGTTTAGGTAAAAAGATATAATTCATTTTCATACTGCGCTTGTAAAATTGAATGAGTTACTTACGGAAACTGTTACTTACATTGCAGAATTAAATCCACCACCAACGGAGCAAATATGTCAGCAATTTAACGAACTGCGTAGCGACATAGTTTTGCATTACGAATTGAAAAGTGCGTTATCAACATGTGATTATGAGTTACAATCTTTAAGGCACCAATACGAAGCGCTAGCACCAGGGAAGGTGAATATCAATACGATACTTCTCAAGTAAATATTTTATGTAATATCCGTTTTGAATTTTGTTTGTCTTGTCTTTATCTTTTATTATAGACTTTAACAATACCACCCGCGCTCCTGCCAAAAACAGAACCGGAAGTCAAAGCGGATATTATTGACGTGGTAGGGGGTTCGCCTAGCACGCCCAGTATTACTCATTAATTCAAAATAATCTTTATGTAAAATAGGAATTAATCAAGTAAGTTATGTACATATTGTTCTTTTTTAGTTATCAACGTGCCAATTTTCATATTGAAAGTTATCGAGCACGCATTGCCCGTTATCATTCGTCATCGTATTATATTATGAGGCAATTCTTATTTTATACTAAGGAAATAAATAATTAAAAAAAAATCAAATGACATCGTATATGTCCCACCTTGTTAATATACGAGCGGCATAATGAAATAACGAAAAGACGTAGCGATGGTAATTACTTATATATCTGTGTATTTTATATTGTCGACAAAAAGTAACAATGTACGGTCAAACCGTATAATTTATCTACAACAATCTACAATAGATTACAATATGTTGTTCTTTGTTTTTTCTTGAGGATATAGGCGGAGGGTACGTGCTCGGGAGGAAAGGGAGGAAATGTAAGATCGGGGGTCGGGATGGGACGGGAAGGGGGAAGGGTGTCAGATGGTCGTCGATGCAGGCCTTTCTTCGTTCGTGCTCCATTACTCGCGTTGCAGTTGACTTTTTTTTTGTGTGACTCCTTTTTTCCCTTTTTAACCCTATGATAAATTATTCGAGATAGCTCTAGCCGTACTTGGTACGGAATAACGCATTAATATCTGCGATAATAATCGATAAACCAGCGGTCGTGTGTCCCGCCTACGGTATTTTTCGGCTGCTGCGCCCGTCTCGCGAGGACTCCACCGATCGAAAGTGCGAGATGAGAGAGAAAGAGAGAGAGAGAGAGAGAGAGTGAGAGAAAAAGGGAGAAAGAGACGATGCGATGATATCGGATATGCGGGATATCGTTCATCCCGCGTTCAACGTCTGACAAGGGAGTTGCTCGCAAACCGGACGTGCACACACTCCCCTCTCGTCCTCGATCGACGTCGTCCCGGCGATCACGGGCGATCAGCTTCATTTTACTCTTCGACGGTCTCGCAATATTACCGGTCTGTTCTCGTCACAAAGATATACTTGTCCCTTCCGAGACTCGAGGCAGCGGCTTACTGTTAATTCGTATCGCTCGTCCGAATCGGGAGAAGGGAAATTTGCCTACAACAATTACTTGCCATTACGTTTCGAAACTTTATAAAAATTTACATTATCTCGGTGCGGACGCACACACGCGCACTTTTCCCTACGTCGCACTAGTCTTATCTACTAAGTAATAAACGCTATAAGAGGAGCTTTAAATGCGTATGCAACATCATCGCCGTCCGCGATGTTTCTCGTGTATACATCTACGTACCCAGACAGCATGTCCCAAATCGGGACATAAGACGTTTTTAAGACGTCTTATGTTCTGATTTGGTACATTATTGTGCTCTGGGTATCTTTGCGTACGGAATGTCGGAACGTCTCCTCGACAATTAATCGGAGGGATACCGCTCAAGAGTTGGGGGCTGCCTCGCGTGGAGGTCGCGTAGCGATCCGACACATTTTGTGCTGTATATATTTATTGAACGCACGGCGGAACGACCGTGATTGAACGACGAACGCCGCTGTCTCGAGGTGTCGCGTCCGATTTTTCCTACAAACGAGAGACAGACTTAACGGATAAAGGTTTCGCCGTTTCGGTGCACGGAACTTAAAAATATAATGGAACGGAGTGAGTAAAGAGTCGCCTCTCCTAGGAACGTTTACATCTCGGGCAATCAAATAATCGGGGAGCGACGGAGGTTGCTCGAAAGGAAAATAAAAAAGAAAAACTGTCGACAATATTCGTCGTTTTTATAACGATCCTGTCCCGCAGGCATTTGAAAAACGCAACGAGATACACCTCACACTTATCGCGCGCGCGACAATTCGTTAATAACAATAACATCCGTAATCTCTTGCCCGCTTCTCGCGTGTCCTATATATGACAATATAATATGCATTACAATATATCATATGTATGTACAATGGCGATGGAAGGGGAGCGCTCTCTTATTCCTCTTCTCATGTAACAAGACGCATACAAAGAGATTCGACGATTTTTCGGGGCACGAGCATTCTCTCGAGAAAGGTGCTCCAATCCGATTTTATTCACGCCACCGATTCGCGTAGCACCATCCGATACTATCGAGCCTTTGATCACCTCGAGCAATTAACATGCCGCAGTACGCGGTGGTGGATACGCGTCGCATATAATGTCGCAACGGCGATTGTAACGGGTAGCGTAACCAGCGATACCAATCATCCCAGACAACACGCGTGTCTCCAATCGAAAGATATGACGTTTTATTAGAGACGTTATTAAGACGCCTCTAATGTCCATTTCTATCAATGCAGATTAACTTTAATCTCGGTTTAATTTACTGTTTATCTTTGTCTAGTTCTAAGAATTAGAAAAAGATATAAAGTAAGTTAAATCGAGATTAAAGTTAATCTGTATTGGTAAAAATGAACATAAGACATCTTAATGTCCATTTCTACCAATGCGGATTAACTTTAATCTCGGTTCAATTTACTTTTTATCTTTTTCTAATTCCTAAAATTAAAAAAGGGCGAAAAGTAAGTTAAACCGAGATTAAAGTTAATCGGCATTGGTAGAAATGGACATTATCTGCCGATTTGAGACATTATATTCACTGGGACCCGTAATGTGGCATGTGCATGCAGAAAATGGAGCGCTTGATGTGAGTCCATTGTAATAATTTTACTTGTCCCTGCGACCTAAACTTGCAAACTGTAATTAGATAAATAACTATAGATACGAGAGTAGTGTTGAGATGTAATTAAAAAAATCAGCGCTCACGTGACGGCCTCGTATTATATCTTTCCTAATTAAAACGTTATATCGCATAACGCGCTCTCGCTTGCTCTTAAGCAGCTGAGAAGTTAGTTACTTTTTAATCCTCGTAACGTTTTATACTCTGAAGTCATTTTTCCCCTTACTTGTGTAATGATAGCAACAACAACAACAGCGATAAGGAGAATTTTAACGGAGCAAAAGAGAGAAACTTGCCAACAAAGAGCTCGGATGAGAAAGCGGTAATCGCACTGACTTTATAGAATATTGACAGCTTTAACTCCTGGATCGTCGTTTCTTCTCTCTCTTGGAAGGCTTCGTAAAGTCCCGTCGATCTAACATAAGTACTGCCGAATCTAAGCGTATCTCATCGATGTGTTCGAATTATCGTGTTAAAACTGAAGAGCAAGCTATATCGTGGAAAAATGACGCTTGCTGCCGCAAAAGATTATTTGCGGGAACAGGAATCTATGCCGCAAGTATCGCGATATGTATATAATAAATTCGAGCGAGATATATGTAGGTATAGGGCTCGATCGTTTCATTTAACATTTTAATGTTTGCGTTTGTTCAGTTTGTTATATTGAATAGTTATGGAGTAGATATAGAATGTAAACTTGTTACTTGATTATTGTCGACTGTGTATCAACAAATACTCGCGAATCAAAGTGACGTTTCGAAGAGTTTCAAAATACGCCGAGCAAGATTCAATTTTTTTTTTCATAACTTTGAAGAATATCGTTTGCATGATTTTAAGTTACATCGTTATACCGTAACGTTACTTGTCTCTCTTCAACAATCGGTAACTGGCTATTTAAGTTTATGTAATTAAATATCATAGTGGAAACTTCTCTCGACAAGTATTCTAAATAAATACCTATGTTTTCTTTCGAGTTATTGTATAACGCAGTTTTCTTTTTTTCCCTCAATCGCTTCTTCGCGTACTTTCTGTTGCACGATGTGACGTTAAATCCAGGCAAAGCGTGACACGGACGAAGGCGTACACCTTCGTGAGAATCGGATTTAATCATGCAAGAAGTACTTTCGCCACTTTCTAGGCCACTTACTGTCACGGCGCTTAAAAGGAACTTGCGCGCCAAGAAGAGACACACGGGTCTCCTCTTCGAAAAGCGTGTAAGTGAAATTCTGTTCTACCGCAAAATTCCGTAGGAACGCGTCGCCAAACGGCAGAAGTGAAGGAATGAGCAGTTTAGCATATGCAGAGAGTCGTGCAAATCCGCGACAAGCCGTACACCGTACGTCGCTAAAGACTGTTATCTCGCGTAATAGCGTGATCTTCACTACGAGCAAAATATAGAACGAGTTTTAAACAGACGTCGCTTCGTGTCGCCGTTTTAACGCTTTGGGAAACGAGATTCGTCCGTAGCATTGTGTTTTGTCATACAATGTCTCATATTATCTGTCGGTTATAATAATAAAATTATTCCACAACCGACGTAAGCATAAAATAATTGTTTAATGTACTTGGAATATAATATTGTCACGATTGTTACTGTTGTGAAACGTTCATGTGTCTTACAACTCAAACTCAAGCTGGAAAGATAAGTATCGCGTAAAAAAAAAAAAAATTAACAATTAAGGTAAGCGTCCCAAATAGCTGGACATGTAACGTTGCTAATACGATTTTGCTTAATTTTTATAAGCATACGGTTTTTAATAATCTAATTATGTATCCAATTGAAAGACGAAGTATAAATGCCTGTTATTGACGCAAGAAAGACATGAAAAATGTTTAAAATATTTTAATAATAAAAAATTTAAAACATAGAAATGTACCAATATTCGGACACTTGTCCGGATATAATTATTCTACATATTTTTCCACTTAAATAATGTTTAGAAAACGTTTTTTATAAAATAAAAATACGTAATAAAATAAAAATCGTTGTAACAAATTAGACGAATTTTCTGAAGAAAATTTCAAGGACATTGTCAAAATTCGCCTAATTGTGTAACAAATTTACCTTTTACTGGATGTCAATTTTTACAATATTTAGAATGTTTTACTATATATAAATATCCTTAAATATTAAAAGATTTCGATAAAATTTTGATGTTATAATAAAAAAACTATTTGAGATTAATAACGAAAAATTTTCATGGTAAATGTCCGGATATAGGGACATGTACGGCAATCGGTACCTTAATACCTAAATAATTAATTTTGTTAACTAAATCTTTTAAGACACACGATTACCTCACAATTCTTTGATCAACTTAAAAACTTTACCTGTTTACGATGCGTTAAACGAACATTTTTTCCCCCCTCACGTACTTCCATTGTCGAAATTATCTTATGCGGATTATTATCTTATCATTCTTATCGTTGATTATCCCATACAGCACAGATTCTTGCAGAAAGCTTCTAGAAAGGTTTCAAAAACATTTCAACCTTTCACATTTCATGTGCAACATCTCTGAAAGAATTCTGCAATATGTCATATAAAATGTTGCAATAGAAATGTTTTTTAAACCTTTCACATGAAGATAATTTTTCAAAACTTTTAGTTGAGTTATCTCTGAATCGTTTCACATGAAATAATTTTATAAATCTTTCAGTTGAGCTGTTTCTAAAACCTTTCTCACGCAATAAATTTGAAAACGTTCAGTTGATTTATTTCTGAATTGTTTCATATGAAATGATTTTGTAAACCTTTCAGTTGAGCTGTTTCTGAAATCTTTCTCACGCAATAAATTTGAAAACTTTCAATTAAGTTAGTTTTGAATCGTTTTATATGAAATGATTTTGTAAACCTTTCACTTGAGCTGTTTTTAAAACCTTTCTCACGCAATAAATTTGAAAACTTTCAGTTGATTTATTTCTGAATTGTTTCATATGAAATGATTTTGTAAACCTTTCAGTTGAGCTGTTTCTGAAACCTTTCTCACGCAATGAAAATTTTTAATTAAGTTATTTCGGAAACATTTCATAAAATATAATTTTGCAAACCTTTCAGTTGAGTTTTCGATGAAACTTTATACACATCTAGGACAAGTAAATAGACGAATTTAGAAATTTTTAATTGCAGCCCTAAAAACCACACCCATCATATGTAGGGCTTTTTGCTTTTCTCAGATATAAATTATTAATATTATATTATGTAATGATATACAAATCTTTTATATTAACCCGTTGTGGTCACACCTTCTAAAAATAACGTAGTGGTACGGGGTCCAATGGACCCCACAACAGTTGCCATTTGCGTTCTTTTTGATGTATCCACTCAAACCTTGAACTGGAATTTAGTTTATGACTTCCTCTTTATAATCCAATAATTTTTAAAATTTTTTTATGTTGAAAAAACGCGAGAAAAATTTTTTTTTTTTTTTGATAAATTTGACTTTTTTTTACACAAATATTCATCAAAATTTTTTGAAATAGAGCAAAAAAACTCTGCGTTTTACTCTCAAAATAGTATACTTTTAAGGGAAAAAAAAACCTGGGGTCCACTGGACCCCATGTGACCACAACGGGTTAATATTTATAATATATCAATTGTTGTTGCGTTGTTTTTAATATTTGCCAGTTAATAAATAATTTCAAATTTTTGAACACTAAAGATGCTTATATACGATATGAACATAAGCTAGAAGGAATTAAGCATCAGAACCAGAGGATCGTCACTAGCTCGTTCGATCATGGAAGTCAAGCAACTTTGAGTGCGGTTACTACTTGGATGGGTGACCGCCCGAATAAAAAAAATACGGCAATATATTTCGGAAATCTTTCAACGCTTTCTCAGAAATGTTTCAAGTGCGAGAATCGCGGACATTTTGCTATTCCAGAGCTATCTCAGAGATGTTGCAGAAACATTTTGAAATATTTATGACATGTTTCAACTCCATCAGATAAAACATTTTTTAAATATCTCTGAAAGGTTTCAGATATATTTTGGTAACCTTTCAGCACGGTTTCAGAAAGGTTTCAAGTGCAAGAATCGCGGACATTTTGCTATTCCAGAGATGTCTCAGAGCTGTTGCAGAAACATTTTGAAATATTTATGAGATGTTTCAACCTATCGAATGAAACATTTCTTAGATATTTCTGAAAGGTTCTTGTGCTGTATATCAATTTGAATATCAACAGTTTACGATAAAAGTCGTCACTGCGATGGTTTTTCCCGCGAAAAAAAGAAGGAAGGAAAGGAAAAATTGAGTGAAATCGTGAAAATATCGTGAGGAAGCGTCGTAATCGGCGAGTAAAATTCGACTTAATTCACACATGGCGTCGAGTGTGCAGAGTTTTTTTTGTTTTTATCATTTATCACTATCCCCCTCGTTGTCTAGACACCCGCGCGCATTTCAGTGTGTAGCTCAGACTTCAAGCGATCCTGCAACTGACCGGAAGAAAATTGTTCGTCGTTTTTCGCAAAAAATTCCCTTTCTCCGCTCGCGTTCTTCTGATTTTTTTTGCATTTTTTTCGCATAACATGTAACATGAGAAATCGTAGCTTACTCGTTTAAGACATCCCTACACAACATGGCTACGGTAATGCGTAATGGATATGTGCGCAAGTGCGTGTAACGAGTTGGTTCGCGGCGAAAAGATAGGTGGCGTAGGAGGAAGAGGAGGAGGAGGAGGTGGTGAAGGAAAGGGAGGAGGAGGAGGAGGATTGCGAGGGGGGTGCGTGGAGGAGATGCGGTGTCCGCGCGTACGCGCACGCACGCGCACGTACGCACGTGCGCACATAGGCACACGTTTAAAAGTATATGTATATGTATATATGTATAGATTCTGTACATAATATATCAATCATTGATTTTTTTCTTCCGTTAAGTAACTAGCTTCTTCGAGTATGTATATATATACACATAGATATATGTACAGAACATATATATGTGAATATATATATATTTGCAATTATGTGATAATTTTATATGTATTCGATCACTCCGTCGCTTAAGCATTCGCTCGTCTCTTCGGATTCGCACGGGGTTCCATGTTCTCCCTCTTTCTCGCTTTCCCTCTCTCTCTCTCTCTCTCTCTCTCTCTCTCTCTCTCTCTTTCGAGTAATCTCTCGAGCTGCCACTCTCTCGTATGCACGTTTCACACGCATCCCTCGAAACAAGCTACAACTAGTGCCCTACTTAACGCTAAGACGCTATGGTAGACAACAACAAGTAATCGTTATCCTAGAACTTCTGATCTCCTCTTTTTTTCCGCTTGTCCTACTTTCGTAATATATGCCGTAAAAATCTTGTATATAATGATATTAATATTGTTATATATTTCGCTTTTTATTGCACACGCGGTGTAGTGCGCCCGTTGGCGCCAGCGCCGCAAGCCGGCCCGGCTGATTCGCGTCCTGATTCCTCATTCTGTGAGAAACGCAGAAAATTGATCAGTAAAGTCGTCGAGATCGGATTCTGTTCTTCGATCCCGAGCGCAATATTGTTCGAGTATTTGATGCGCGAGGCGGCGAAGCGGCCTTCCGACGCTGACCCCAACCGGCTTTACCCTTTTAACACATCAGCACGTTTCTCTCGCTCTTCCTTCTTTTTTTGAGAGTGCTTTTTTTATTTACTATACGACTTTATGTTTTCTTTGCTTTGCGTTTTAGTTCTGTTTGCTCTGTTAAACTCGTGCTCGGTTTTACGCGATCTCTAATTTTTTTAAGCTGAGATTCGTCCCGCGCGAACTTTGGAACGTGGTCGTTGATGCGCTTTTTGTTCGGTCCTTGTCTCTAAACTGTCGGGGGAAATTGCGTTTTTCTTTCCACCTAATAATCGCCTTATAAGCGGCGAACTTAACTGCCGGTTAATCATGCGAATATCGTTGTACACTCGTCACGCATAAAACGAACGTTATATGCCTCGGCCCCGATCTAAGTAACGCGTCGAAGACGTATCTTGTATATATATATATATATATATATATATATATATATATATATATATATATATATGTATGAACATCAAGAAAACGAAATTGTGTTTACCGTAATAAAAACGCCCCATCTTGGAATCGTAGACTTGAACGTATACAACGTTAAATACTTTACATATTTATATATATATTTACGTATTTATATATTTATACATATATATACACATGTATATGTGTATACGTATGTATAAATATGTATGTATATATTTATATTTCTCCTCGTTTCGCGTTTGTCGTCTTTCTAGCACTCTGCGGTGATGTAATTAATCTCGTAAGTCGTGATTTAACTACGCGTCGTATCCCGTAAATCTACTACTGCGGTGATGGACGGGGGTACAACCCTATATATTTATATGCGACGCTTTTAAGATGGCGATTATAATGAAATATATATCAAAAAGAAAAGCAACGAGAAAAATGCGAGATATTCCCGAAATTTACGTTATGTCCAACACGCTGATCGCCCAGAATCGGCCGAGAAAGTTGCATCTCCGCCGTTCCTGTACAATGTACATTATGTAATTTCAATAATATAATCGGCCGACGATCCAGCTTACTCCACACTCGAACAATATATAATACATATTTATATAATCTGTAATTATATAGAAACTTTATAACGCTCGTATAGCCTCATCTAATTACCTTACGAGACTTAAGTCGCTAATAATACTCTACTAAGTAATCAGTTATCATATATTCAACATTTTTTTATCTCTCTTTGATATGTGCGTTCGCGCTTTGTCAATGCCAAGAAAATATTTTCGAAGCGTTCGATCTTTCACAGCGTGCGTTTTGTGTCCCTTTTTTCTTATATTCCGCTATCCCGCGTTATTTTATATCGTAATGATTTATATATCGTGCCGTCATCGTCGGGCCGAAAGAATAGTGACGCTCTTAGTATAACACGATCGATCGATGGCTGAGAATAAATTTGTCACTCGGCTTCTGTCGACAACTCGCCGAAAATTTGAAGGATCGTTTCGATCGTCATCGTCGTCGTCGCGTGCCCGGCTCTAATCTACCGACCTTGTCACGATGTAAAAATTCCTCTACGTTTTTCCTCGAAAGCTACGTTACAAAGTATGAAACCAAGTAAATCCTTAACGTCGCTTAAAGTCTAGTTCGGAGCGTCCTTACGAGCGCGCGACGGGTTTCGTATCCGTATAAGGTAACAGCTATACCATCAACCTCTAAACAGTACAACGTATTGCATCCACATAAAAATATAAAAGAGTTTAACGGATTCTATATATATAATATTATAACAATAAGTTTATTTTTTACTACGCGAATAAAAGTTTTGAAAGCCACGTTTGGAAATGAAGTGCTCGTAAATATAAAAAATATAATATTCCCAGAAAGCTTTTACGACGCTCTCAATTAAGAAAGGTCTACCGATTATACTCTGTTTCGGGTTGAATACACTAAACCGGTGGGAGCTTGTTTTTCATTTTCTCGTTCTAGTTTTTCGTGAACTTAACATACTTAACAGCGAGGGATTGTATCGATTGCGTTGCACTTTGACAAACCTTTTTCAGACAAACCGGAACAATTTTTCATCTTTCGCAAACGTACACTTCATCTCGTCGCGTTGGTCTTTCGAACATAAAGGTTTACACGCGTGCGTGCAAGAGAGAAATAAAAGGCCCCCCCGCACAATGAAAAATATATTAAGGAACAAGGAACAGATATTAGCGATTAGGACTAAAGAATCAGGAATAAAGCTGGACGCACGAAAAACATCAGGCAACAGGCAACAGAAACAGGGAATAACACAGACAATAGATTTTTAACCTATCGGAAGCTGTGTATCAATGCCACACTAGCTTTATTCCCGATTTCTTATTCCTAATCGCTAATATCATCTGTTCTTTGTTCTTTATATTTTTCATTGTGCGGGGGCCTAAAGTCTATCTCTCTCTTTTGCTGTTTCTTTCTTTCCCTCTTCCTCGCTATTTTCATGTCCTGCGCGAATATATGCGTGCGTGCATACGTGTCTGACAATTCGACAATGCAAAGGGGAAACAAATAATTACCCTTATGTACTAATATAGTACATTTCACATGCAACTGATCCTCGAGTCGTTAATATCGCGGTCGTTACATGTACATTTGAAACTTCTCAGTCTCGCCCTTTCAGAAAAGTTTAGGATACGTTGCCGGGCGAGCCATTTTTCACACGCGTGTCATTTAGATCCGGAACCAGGATTGATCCCCCAAGTCGAGAAGCTCGATATTCGAAACGGAAACGAGCTGGCTACGCCGCGCCAACGTCGATGATGTTTGTCCTACGGTATATTACAGAGCATAAATTACGCGAATGCCGCTGCGCTTCGAGCCCTCCGGCTCAACCTTCGACTTATCACGCGATTCGCCGCTAATTCGCCTTTGTTGTTTCGACTGACAGACTAATCCTTTTCGTGCCCAACACACTACGGCGTAAAATGCCTCGGTACCGCGCGCGGTTCTCTAGCGTTTTTCCCCCCGCTATATACACATTTCCCCCGTTATGTTCAACGTCACGAAGAAACCTAACGTTGTTTTCCAGCTGGCGATCGTTGCTGTGTGTCCGAGGGCGCGGTTTGCCCACAAGTTATCACGTCCGATTTTTCTCAGATCGCTGAGCTAAAGTTTATTCGTCCGTTCTGACCTGACGGTGTATAATTTCCATTTTACAGAGTCTGATCGTGTCTGCTTCAAAGTTTGTTTACATTACTTAAGAACGAAGCTCTCTTTTTTTTCACGATACTTTCAAGTTTATAGTTTACTCATATAGTTTACTCATTGGATAGAGAAATTTAACGTAAGATTAAACTTATGCGAGTGACAATTTCGAAACAGTTATTTTATTGGGAAAAGAAATTTCATAAAAATAAAAATAATGAGCTTTTTTATAATCAATTGGCAAAGAGAGTATTGCTACGCAGGCAAAATTCATTCTCTCAACGTAACGCTGCGAGAGCTCTGTGTCGCAAAAAAAGGGCATTGCTATTTTTAAGTAGTGATCAATAATTCGAGAAGATCGCATTGTTGCTAAGATTGCTGCCATTCATTACTCGTTTTCATGTCGTAATGGTTTGCTTTTTAAAGTTTAACGTTGTAATAAAACCATCCTTTGCCATAACCGGTTACGTATCAAAAGAAAATACACGTCTAACAGAAAGCTATAGATATCGCGACTCGCGACATTTTCCCCTTTTTCTCTCGATATCGTTCGACTCTACGGATCATCGATTTCAGTCTCTCTTTGCCTTTGGACCTACAGAAATGCGGCTCTCACGACGCTTTTTCGTCGCGTGAGGGATCGAAGCATCGCGGAATTTTTTTTTTTTTTTTTTTGAATAATCGAGCGCACGAGCCGGATTGCATGGCACGGCTACGGTTTGGGCAGATCAGAGACAGGCGTCGGAAGGCTGAACGTAATAATTGTTACACGGCGCAAAATGCTGGAATATAAGTAAGCTGCGAGACCGAAAGACCATCCTTTTTGTTTTCAATGTCGGGACTATACAAAAAAATGCGACAAATATAACGTTAAATGTATATATAATATAATATATAACTAATATATTTTCCTAATATATGTTTCATCGCCGAATTTTCACACACACACGCACACGCACACACACGCACACGCCACGCACTCTTTCTCTCTCTTTCTCTTTCATTCTTTTATATATATATATATATATATATATATATATATATATATATATGTATACGTGTGATTTTGATAATCTAAAATTCGCTCCACCGATTAACGTAGACGGTACTTTAATATAATTATGGTCTTTCTTGTTTCATACCGCGGATTCAATTTTTGCGTTAGCTGTGGGCTTAATAAAAAGCTAGGCCGCTTTTAGGCGTTCAGGCTACCGAAAATGTAGTATTACTTCTCTGTTTGTATCTCTCTCAAACTGCGTAAGGTATGTATAATAACACTTTGCTCACCTCATATGTAATATAATCGATATCACATTATAACTATTATCTCTATGTCCTTAAAACAATATCCTTTACAAACGCTTTATACAACACACGGGCCCTGTAACCTGGATTAAAAATCGCCTATTCTGCCCATACCTCAACTATACACCTGTTCCTGTTTCTTCGTCCCTTGTTTCTTCTTTTTAATTCTATATCGTTCTCTTTTTCTGTCTCTCTCCCAATCTCACACACATACATACTCGTGTGAATACTCTTGTTCATTCTATTACCCGTTTACCTTCACTGTGTACATATAACAATCATAATAATAATAATATTTTCTAACGGTATCTTAGAGTGTCATAGTGCAATGTCGAAAACTTGAAAGAAGTTGGCAAAAAAATAACTGCTCGGAGAGTATATCAAGCTGAATGTGGAACATCACGGAAAGTGCATTGTCTAAACGGCTCTCGACATTCGTCTGTTTCTTTCCGCTTCGTAAGAGCGTACCAGTAATAATACATTACTCGCACAACGTGCAAATATTTGCAGTGCAATTTCGATACTTTTTTTCCTATATACGGAGAAAATATCGCGCGAAGATTCGATCGCGCGTAAGATGCATCAACAAGCGAGACACGAGTACTCTCGAGTGGATCCTTAGAATTCTTCGCATGATGCACCACTTCGAATATACGATTTGCAACAATTTCCTCTATAGCACTTGAGAAAGTCATGCAATCGCATGCGCCGCTTACAGATTATAATTACCGTAATAGTTAATAATTGTATTTAAGAGAAAAACACGCTCGGAATCGGATCTAAATGTCTTACGCGAACGAGATATATATGTTTCCTTGTATTTGTGAATTCATTTTACACACCTACACAGTAAAGTAAATAAATTTGCCAAGATTCATACCGCGCAACTTTTCACAGCAAATACGTCATGATAAATTTCCTAAAGAACATTTAAGGATGAAAGCTTAATTGGTCGGAAATGCGCTTTCTTTCGAATCAAACGGACAATTTAAACAAGCGTTTGCCTTCTATTTTGCTAAATTAACGCTACGCATCGATGAACGCATTTTTCTTTTGCACGAAATAATCAACTCTCTCATTTCTCGTGAGCTTTTCATCAGCGATTCATCGAAGCGAAAGCGAAAGAAATATAAACAGCAAACAAGTCGACTATTTCCCGATCGGTGTCTCATATTTTATCGCTATTCTATCTTATTCACGTATCAACAGCAACATCCGTTCCGATCGTAAGCTGAAAATTCGATGCGACGATCAACTGTTTGGTTTGAGACGTGATTGCGTGTTTGAATCATATAATTAATTTAATTTATTTATTTAATAAATCACTGTTTGCACTGTTGAAGACTTTCATGCAATTTCATGAATGTAGAGCATATTTGATCAAACAATCAAACATGCTTTTATGTTAATTGGCAAAAGTATAATTTGCCATTGTTAAATTAAAAAATAAAACGCTGCAAAGAAATAAGATATTTTCTGCGTTTGCGTCAAAAGTTTCTTTTGCATAACACATAATATATATTCTATTGTATTATAATATATTATAAGGCGTACTATAATTTTGGTAAGAAAATACGTATATAACTTGCCTGAAGTGTGTACACCCGGCGTATGTAGCAGAGATTCACGTCGTCGAAACGAAACGCCGAACACCGCGTCGCATCAGGTTTGAATTCCGTGAGTACACAACAGAGTGAGAAGTTATAACGCTATTCTACGATATTAGGTGGCGAAGAGAATTCCTGCTTTAGAGAAAAATCCGGCGAGCGGTCAGGTCACTTTTTCTAGGGATAACGTTATGTATAATATTCGGACGTGAGCGTGCCAAGGAGTCAAACGGAGAAGACCTCTACGGTAACGTTTTGTATACTGGCAACATCGCGTTTTAAATCTAATATTATTGCTATTAATAGGTATACTCGAAAAACGTCAACGTTTTGACAAATGCACGAAGCGGAATCTGATGATACCCGTGATTATAATTAGAAATGTCCTTACGGATTATTATTGAATATCAGGTTTCTGTAAACTTTTATTATAATAATTTCAAGTGAATTAATAACGGTACTGCAATCAACTGCAATTTGTCTCACGTATAGTGCCGCTTATCGAGTAAGTAACGAGAAGTAGGACGAGAAAGAAGAAAAAATGAAGGAGAAGAAAAAAGAAGAAGAAGAAGAAGAAAACTAGGGAAGTCTGAAAAGTTTGTGCCGAAAAATCCTCCCAAGGATTATATAAAATGACAGTTTGGTCCTTGGCACGATCGACTAACGCGCTCGCCATGCCTAAATAATAAAGTAGCGCACTCGAGCGGAGTGTGGAGCGCCCGGGTTTAATCCTTAACAAGACGAGTATTTCGTTTCAGGTATTTCAAGATTTTTTAAATACAATATGTACACCTCTCGCGACTAGAGCAAAACGCCTCTCGTAATCTGGTAACGCAAAGTTGCTGTGACCCGATGATCGGTGATAGTGGCGGTGGTGATGGTGCTGCTATTGCCGTTCGTACTGTCGAGTCCCCTTCACGCGTCCGCGCGCGCGCGCGTGCGCACGCGGAAGGTAACGACTGGCGCGATTTCCTCCTCGGCTTTCGAAGCTGCGAAGAGCGCGGGGAAGAGTTCTCTCGCCGGCGCCGGCGCCGGCCGAGACTCGCCGACAACGATGACGATGATGATGACGAGACCCGTAAGTGTGCGTCCGTTTCGCAGACGTATTTTTGTTCCCCTCCGGAAGGAGGAGGGAAGTTTTTTTAATACCTCTGCTGCCGCGGCTGCGCTGTCCTGGCTGCCCCTACACCGGGCAGACCAGGATCTCGTACTCGAACATCAGCGAGACGGCGACGAAGACGAAGTAGAGGATGAACATGGTGAAGCCGAGGCCCCTGTTCATTTTCCATCTGAAGCAGGCGATGCTCATGATCACGAACAGCAGCATGCAGAACAGTATCGCTATGCTGCACACCATGCCCACCGAGTTCACCTCCACGGGTTTCCCGTAGATTAAACCGTATAGGAGCCATGGAACCGGAAGCCTGCGGGCAGAATCAAAGCGCAAATCGAGCCATTTTCACAGCAGCCGACGATATGCTGATGCGATTATAATTAAACTATTGTGCATTGTTTACAGACCGTTCATTTTGATTTTCTTCTCATTATTTTCTATAGTACGGAAATAAAATATGTACTTTTCAAATGTCAAAAATGAACGTTCCAGAAAGAGATCTGTAACAGCTGCAGCAACGTGAAAAATTATGTGGAATTAATGAAGATATCGGCAATTACTATACATCGATTTCGAAAGATTTTTAAATACCTCATTATTCGTCATATTAAATTTACCAATTTTCGATTTAAAGATTTTCAAGTTAAAGTTTTTATTATCCTATTATTATATTTCACATATAGAGTGAAGAAGATACAGGTTGAAGAAAAAAAAGTTTATATGACAACATATCTAATTTGGAATGGTTTCTGAGATAGAGTCGTGCGATACGTGGCATGTGCCATGCTTTCGATAAAATTTTGTGGGTGTACATTTACATCTCTCGCGCTATAAACTTTATTAGAACATTACGGTTTTATGATTGCACGTGCGACCGGATCATGCACTGCATCGATCCCGTATAAACGTGCATGTGCAACGCGTGTAGGTGACTGTTGTGTGCCGCTCTATATATTATTTGAAGTACAGTATCTATAATTCACATTCGTCTGTAACAATGCTGTCGACGTGTGTCTTGGATATATATCGTTTGACGTGCAATCGCGCAAACGCAGAGTACACAAATGCGAAGAAATATTTCTCCGCTTCCCCTTCAGGCAGCCCGCCAACTGATGGCAATCGGTCAGCGTGCGATCGGGATGCGTGGCTATGATTGATCATCGAGAAGGATCTGATTCGTCTGATGTTTCATCATGCGGCGTGTGATTCGGCCAGGAAATCGAGTGTCACGGAGGGACGCGCGATTATTTTCGGAAGATTGAATCTCAGCCGCGCGAAGACAAAGTGAAGAAAGATAATTAATTCTTATTGATCGTAGATAGAAGTTGCTTTCGTCAATATCCTTGCCTTCTATATACTAAAGATCATGCAAAAACGTTACGAACAAAAGTCGGGATTTTGGAATAATTTCAAAATATAATCTTGCCAACGACGTTGTTTCGGAAATTGAGATCCGCGTCATCTGTAATAGCGAGACTTTGGGTACAAGCCACAAGCAAAAGACACAAATATGCAAATCATGCAGAATATCGAATTAGCGGGCTCGAAAATTAGCGAACTTTTGTTGCTTGTTCGGAGCTCGGATTCGCGTTAATGCGGTACGGAAGAAACAATCGCAACAATTGCGCGTGGTTTTATTAAATAAGGAAAAAAAATAGAGCCTCGCAGTTTTAAGGAGATGAGACGGAGTCGAGATTCCGCGAGTAGAGAGATTCCCGAGACCTTTCCGCGGGAAAATGAGTCTTGGTGTCTGGAACAGTATTCGCGGTATTTCCCGCGCCAACAATATAATAATGCCGGTAGAATGACTAGCGAATGCGATTACAGTGAAATAGCGAGAATGCCTTGACGGGCTCGGTCCGGCTACCAATTCCGCACGCCTCTTCCAATCCCCCATTCGATATCGTTTCAGCAAAATTCCGATTCGTATCGCACGCGCGAGCGTATATTACGAGAAAGAGAATATATGGTGTGCGTGTGTATACTATATATGAAATTCATGTGAGGATATTGACATTGGTATAATACGGGCCCGTGTCTGTATGTATGTATGTATTACACAATTAAGTCCATTGTGTGCCCGCGCACGTGCGAGAGAGTCCAATAATTCCGAGATTGTTCGATTCGTCTATTGAACTCCATGCACCGTTGATCATATGAGCCGTAATCGTTTCTACCAATCGTTTCAATCAACTTTCTGAAGACCCCGCTAGCGACGTTGACATTGGCCGAATGGCATCAGAAAAAGTTTCCTTGCGAACACGCTTAATAAGTAATTAGAATTTGCAAATTCTAGCGAATACGAGAATTGCGAAATAACATTATGCGTTTTGCTGGAATAAATGTGAATTTTTTGAATTACTGGAATGCAAAGTTTCTTTCTCAGAATGCATAATATTATGTCCAAATTTTCAGGAGGATTAAGACAATAATGCAATTAAAAACTGGAGAATAAATTATATAATAGACTTTTTTTCAGTAAATTGATATAGTTAAAGTCTTTTGATATGATTTTAAATAAGAACATAATACATAGTTATATGTAAAAGATATTAAAGTTCAGATGTTAAAGATATTCAGTATTTAATTTGAGTTAATTTAAGTTTACAGCATATCGAGAGAGATAATCCATGTTGGTAAATAATATTTAATTGTATATCTAATGATTCAACTCAAACATGCATGTATCTTCAAGCAACTGCATATTTTAAGGTAAGCTAAATATTATTCTATTCAGTATAACATCGGTATAACGGTGCCAACCATCGGCTGTGCATACATTCTTGTATGCACAATATGAATAACAATAGCATCATTTCTTCCACTAGCAATGCAAGCAGGAATATTACAGTATCCTGATAAACGCCTCTCATGTATCGTGAACGGAAGTAAAAGTAAATGGGAAATGACGGAATTGATCGAGTATTTAATTAACAATCCTCATTTTTAGACCAAATGTTTAGACAACGTCAAGTTAAAAGAGATTAAAAAAGAAATGTACTTTACACTATTAATAAAATGGAAATCTGCGGTGCAAGCCGACCGATATTTCTTTGCCGCGTTAAATGCTATCTTGACACGCTATTTTCCTCTTTCCGCTCGAACGATTGACGTTACCGAAATTTGAGATTGATATCCCTTCTCGAATAAAGCTTCCTGGCCTCTTTGGCACCTGGCCCTTTTCGTTAATCGATCCTTCAATATAGCACAACGTAAATGGGTTTCGGGTTCAAAAACAGAGAAAGCTGCGGATGCTTTCAGAAATGTATTAAATTTCTGGGTTGCAACATACTGTTTTAATATCTTGCACTGTTCTCACGACAAGAAAGTTTTTGGAAAATCTTCACGTACAACTTTTGCAGAATATCGCAAGTTTTTTTGCTAGATAAATATTAAACCTCACGTAATCTTAAAATACAACTTAATTCCACGATGTTAAACAATTACGATTAAACGCGAGGAGATAATAATGTTAGTATAATTTACGGAGGTTAATCAAATGGCGAGTTCATGTGGATAGAATCGTAGCGTTGACATTTTAATGACAATATTGGAAGCACATCAAAGTTTCTTCTTAATTTGCTTCCTCTTTTGTTATTCATGCCGTGCATATTCACTTTGTTATAATGTTCTGTACGTAAAAATGTGTTAATATAAATCGGGAATGTATAGGTATAACTCTGCATTTACTTTGCACCTTTATCTACATCGCTCAAATTATTAATGTTAATCTATTATATATTCTAAATTTTTCTTATTTTTTTGAAGTTTGTTATAAATTATATTGGAAAATCAATATGACGTTTCGTGTTTTCTCTTTAGAGGCTTTATCTTTCTTTCTTATCTATTTCAAATAACGGTTTTATTTCATATAATATATATTGAAATATATCGTAAATCTCTTCACATGCAGAATCAATAAATTACACGTTGCTGCGATATCTCTAAAATGGAAATATAATGGTATGACTTTTTGTGAATGGATGTATTGTATGTGTACTTATATTTTTCTCCTAAAATTTTATTCCATTATACTAATAAAATATTATTTCCTGAGGTCACACTCTTCATTTTTACTGCATTTTCAAAAATATTTTAGTTTTATGTTAAGGTAGGCGTCTCGCTACGTGCTAGTCATGTGACTGTTTGTAGGTTTTCACGTTCAGAAATATATTTCAGGCAATTTTTGCTAAGGGAAAAATAATTTTATGAATTATGGTGTAAAATTTCATACGTGACAAAGTATGTTACTTTTTCCAAATTATGTGATTTTTCTCATTTGACTCCGTTTTGATCAGCTGATCATGCGAGTCGTCGAGAAAGGTTACAAGTGAGGTTACATCTCCTTTTTGATTGAATTTTGACAATTACTCAGAAAGGGTTTCAAAACGCATGACAGGGGTGTCAATCACTATCCAATTCGGCTAAGAAAGACGAGCCCCATAACCTGCAACTACAGTGATTAGCCAGCGGCGTTGCCAAGTCTTCCCAACCTCACCTCGACCAAAAAATGTCTGCTCGATTACCGCATTTTCACTAAAATAAACTAAAAAATTAGCAGCGAAATCTCCGGTAACCTATATATTTTATGGTTGCATCGGATTCTTCGAAATCTAATGTACAAAAAGCAATGTTTTTTTCTCACTTCATCTAATCGACAAATACGAAAATATGTGATTGAAACCGTGATAGAGCCTTCTTTTCTGTATGAAGTAATGCAAAATTTGTGATTTTCGAGATCGATTTTCTAGAGTAAATAGTCGGTAAGGAGCCACAGAAAAAATCGACTGCAAAGCTGATCATATAATTTGATATAAAATCCGAAATCGAAAACTTTATCTAATACATGCCCTAACGAGACGACTACCTTAAGCTTTCATTACGAGTACAGTTAAAACTTTCTACTTTCTCGAATCAGATTGTTAAAAAATATTTTAATACGTAGAGATTGTAAAATTTAAACAATAATACATGTAAAATAGAATTATAAAAGAATTGGATATTTGCAAACTATTATTCGCACGAAACAGTCTTCTATAAAAAATTCGCTATCGAATGATAATATTGCATAATAAAATTAAACAAGTTTAAACTATGTATGAAGTAATTGGTAAAATTGGAACAAATTTTCTAGAATCTTTTGGAATAAAATACTGAAGTCCATGCGATACATCACAGGACAACGTTGCAACGGGGACTTCTGGAAGAGATTTGGATGCTCACCCAACGGTCACGTCGAAGATGTTGCTGCCGACGGAACTCGACACGGCCATGTCGCCGTATCCCTTTCGCGCCACGATGACGCTTGTGATGAGGTCCGGTATGCTGGTGCCAGCTGCGAGGAACGTCAGGCCCATTACTTCCGGCGGTATGGCCACCGTGTCGCCGGCGACGTTCGCCCACCAGACCATCAGGTACGAGTACGCCGCGATCCAGAAGATCGAGCCGATGAACGTTATCGGGAAGAACTTCTTCCCTGAAATTAAGCGCGTGGAGATGCACGGTATCTGTTACACACGATCCCTGCCGGGGTCGTTCTATAGAGATTACATAAATCATCGTGGAGGATCAACGTCAATATCGGACGTGATTTCACGGCAATTTTTCCCACGAGAATAGAGTCGTAGAGACAAGACCGAGGTGCCCGTAATAACGCGGGATGTTCCTTCACTCGCGCGGGATTATGTAGTCAGCCGTGTGGCGCCAGGCATTTTATTCGCACCACTCGGTTGCAGTTCCTATTAACGGAAGTAGTTTAAGTATGCTAAGTGTGTTTGGTCGATTACCATTCTGATATCACAATGAGTCATTGGCTAACTAGAGTATGCAATATGAATTTGAAAAATTAGTTCGTTTTAGATGCGAAAGAGTAGTTAAAAGTATGAAATACACATATTGATAAAAAGATTGCTGAGAATCAAACGTATGTCGGTATATGAAGTGGAATTTAAATAGAAATATCAAGATTATAGATGTGAAATTAAAGATTAATCCAATTAAGTTAATTATTCTAATAATTTAGTGATGACGTAACTTTGCAGTTAATAGTGAATTGTTTGAAGTAGAGCTTTTATGAAGTAGTTATTAAGTGAGGGATTTTTTTAGTAGATCGCATTTTTTCTTGATGAATATAATAGTAGGCGAAGTCGTTCTCAGCCAATAAGAACCGCCAGTTTGCAAACTTTGATGCCGCATTTACGTGCTTTAATGCTGCAATGACGATAATGAAGTTCGACGTATCTAATCCGTCCCGTAATCTAATCCTAATGACCGAATCTCGAGGGTTTAGTTTAAGAGCGACGGAAGAGTTTCGCTCTAAATGATTTTCGCAGAATATATTCTTCGCAGACGATTCTTCGTTCTAAAGGTAACAACTTTTTTGGTAAGCGTTCTCAAAATTGACTTCTAATTACGATTATGGCAGTCTCCACGGACAAAAAATGAGAAGATACAAAACTTTCCCTATTAAATTGTTTCTTATATTAATTTTGTAATCTGGATGAATGGAGGTACGCAATGAAAGAGCTATGCGATAACTAATTATCTTAATTTAAGTGAGATTAAGTTTAGCCCGGACAGCTTTAATTATTCGAGAAAAGAGATTACACTATGAGAATAAATCTTAATTTGGTATGAAAGTAGTTGCATTCTTTGTTAAATCTGAGCGACAATTATTTACTAGGGTTACGAATTAGGAGAATTTATCAATGTTTATGAAAAAAAAGGAATTTTGCATGTTTTGATTTATTACAAATGTTTCTATTTCTTTGTGCGTCTCATGGTGCGTCTCTTAATTGATTGCGATAACATTCATATTAATAGATCCGTAATCAAAGGTAATCGAGATTGCTGAAATTCAAAGGACATATCGGAATTTTAGCTGACAATAGAGTCAGCGCCGCGCACGTACGTACGGCCATCTATGCGTTTGTACATGCGCGACAATCAGTCGTTTCCCCAATGCGAAATTAGTGTGTCAATATCATCTTTCGTATTGTGCAATATTGCGAATAGAAACGCACTAATAGGCCGAGATAATGCAGAAGACGCGTGATAAATGACGGTGAATAATAGTGAATAACAGCGGCAACCGGCAGCGTGTGCCGCCGCGCTCGGGTTGATCTTAACATTTATTATTAAATCGATATGCGGCATGTACCGAAAACGATATAGACACGCTCGTTCTCGCTTCTCCCGTTAAACGACCGAATTGCGACCATCGTAACATCTTTCCCGCTACCTAACCCGTTATCGACGTTCTCATCGCGAGGTTTCAAGAAGAAAAAAAAAAAGAGTTTTATCTTCTTTTTCTACCGCTAATCTTCGACAAAATGCCGTTATACGTCGGACAATGATAAGAAGGTGTAAGCTGGATAAAACTCGTTCTCGGCGAGTTAACTGTAAGTGCCGTTTAATTAGTCTCTTGTATTGACGAGGCGAGTTCCACCACGACGAAATCGATGGCTCGGAATCCCGAATTCCCGGAGTTGAGTTAATATTACCACGGGGGTCGATATCGGGGCGGGAGCAAAACATCGCGCGACGTTCGCGCGCTGATTGATAGGATTTAATCTGATCCTGACGTTTTTGGCGGGTTAAAAAAAAATATATACGTCGGCCGGGAGTTTTTTCCCCCGGTCGTAATTAATGGCGCATTCGTAACGCTTTTCCGTCTATTCAGATAATATTTCCAGCGAAAATCGGATAAATCGTCATTCACGCTTCGATCGGCAAAGCGAAGCGGTTAGGTATGCAATTAACATACAATCAAGTATAAAATGTGATATTGGATGGTATCGCGTGAGACTCTTGGATGCCGCCGATTTTCATTCCTTAAGTAATACGCAGATCGGACATCTATTCCGCAATTCGCAATTTATTGCAGTCGAGCGCGCGAAGTGGTGGAGATATACGTGAATATATATACATATATATATATTCTCCTTTACTATTAACGAGTTATGAAATTGAAGTGGAAATTATCTATGATATATTACCTACGTCTTAATATCACCATCTCATTATCAAGGAATAGAGATAGCGAGCACACAAGCGGAATAAAGATGGAAAGCGGAGCGGGAGACATCGATGCAAGTTCATAGCACGTATTTACCGATTAAAAATACTTTTGATAAATTAAAGTCCCCGTCCTTGAGGACTTATATATTCGTTTCATAAATATCCTAATTGACTTTTCAAGGAGAACGACGGAGTTTAGGTCTCGCAATAGATGCAAGATATGTAAATGAAAACTGCTTGATCGCTCTTGCGCTTGACAAAAGGTTCTTGCTTTTGTCTTTGCTCCAGTTTTCATTTGCCTCTATTCAAGACCGATTATCCGTCAGTGTGGAGAAATCTAATATTACTATCCGAACAGTCAACAGTGAAAACACTGAGAAAGAAGGCCATCGGATGAAGTATTATAGTGTTGGTGCAAATATTCGGCCGTTTTCCCATCCATCAAATGGCTGAGAAAATTTAGTTTTGCTTGATTCTCTCTTGCAAAGCTATTATATTAATCTTTATATAGGTATATATGTATATTTAATTTCAATGTAAGTGTGTTTGCATGTGCGCGGGTGTTAATTTCGCAAAATTGGAAATCGTAATTAATAAAGTAAATGTAATTTTTTCAATCTTTTACATTTATATTGTATAAAAACTCTTGAAACTGATGTGGAGAAAAGATAGCGAAATCAGGAAATATTCACTTGAGTGAAAAATGATTTATTAGAGGTTGCTCGAATCTATATGGGTATAGAAAGATGATCATTAATTACCTCTAGGTGTTCTCGTATCCGGTAACGTCAACCAAAGAGGAAATAAGATTGGCGCAACCAAAATGTAAGTTAGCCTTTTTCTCGGGCTGCTTGGCCAGCCCATGTTCAAGGCCTCCGGAGGTTCATCCTCTTCGCCCTGTGAACAAATATTTAACAAAAATGAGATTCTTCTGGAATCATATTTTTCGTCATTAAGTTTCAGTCTAATTTGCAGATCGAATTTATTTAATTATATACCTAATTGCGTTCAAGATGCAACATTCATTGTTGTTCTGAAGAGACTGAATAAAACGTTTATATGCATTATTGAAGAATGTTACGAAATTCAAAGATCGAAGATCAAAGATCTACTCTAACGAGTTAGTTACAAAGGCAATAAAGTATCTCTCTGTTGTTCCGTCTCGAGCAAACACAACGCAATGCCACAGAGCATATTTGTGAAGTATCATAATTTTCAGCGCACTCACACTTCAAGAACGAAATGAACGTAATTCCCCGTACGCCGGACTAATCCTCGTTTTGAATGTTTGTTACATTAGCAGGGAGCGACATTAAAAGGCCGTGTTTGCTGAAGAGGAGAAATCGCCCGAGTTAATGCGCGAGATTTATCCTATAATGTTTACAACTAAATAATCCGTATAATGAGGGAATAAATTATGTCACTGTAAATAACAAATTATATTACAAATGTCGAGAAGCGAATTAAGATAAGACTCGGAAGGAGCTTTTACAGCGCGCGAAACTTTCTTCGGGGGCCATTAATCTGGAATCTTGTCACTCTGTTTTGTTGAACTTAACGAAGCTACTTGCCGGACCGAACTATATCGTGTGAGCTTTTCCGGGGCGGGGCGTTCCCACATTGTTCCCACAAATTTCGCAAACTTTTGTGGAAAATCGTAGGGTTGGTGACTTTACTCCGATTATCCGTGGGAAGCGCAAGTGAGGCTGCAAATGCGCATCAGCGGACGGGGTGTGGGATGCAGCAGCATTGACCCAGATTCTCCGATGCATTCAAAATGAAAAGGCCCTCTCTTCGGTCATTTAGGACAAAGCCGCCTGAGACTACTCACCGCTCCGTCCACGCGCCACGATACCAGCCAGCAGCGCACTGGCTAATATTCTCGAGAGAGAGCGAGAGAGAGAGAGAGAGAGAGAGAGAGAGAGAGAGAGAGAGAGAGAGAGAGAGAGAGAGAGAGAGAGAGAGAGAGAGAGAGAGAGAGAGAGAGAGAGAGAGAGAGAGAGAGAGAGAGAGAGAGAGAGAGAGAGAGAGAGAGAGAGAGAGAGAGAGAGAGAGAGAGAGAGAGAGAGAGAGAGAGAGAGAGAGAGGAGAGAGGAGAGAGAGAGAGAGAGAGAGAGAGAGAGAACTCCGGATAGTCAAGTTCCGATTTATATTTCCGCAGAGTAGCTCTCCGAATTGCAACGGTGATTATGCGTCGCTCGGGGAAATTGTTTCGACATTCTCTGACATTTCTCTCTGCGTCAGTAGTTGTATAAGGACGATTGGCGCAAGAACGATCAAACAAGAGGTCTTTTGTATCATGGCGATTGTTGCGAAAGCGTTCCCGGTAAAAGCGCAGTCTCTTTTACACGATTCTTTTAAACGTTAAGTGAATATCTGTCGGTGCAAATTAGTAGTATATATCTTTTTTATTCACATTATGCTAATCAAAAGCATCACGTTTTATATTTCCTGTCCAATTTTAAAGCAAATTTCATGTAAAAGTGCAACTTTTTTTCGCAAACGCTGCATGTTCGATCACTATATTCAACGACATGCTGATTGAGCTTTTAATTAAGAGATGCCAATTGGTTATCGTTAACATGAAAAAATATTAAAGTTGTATCGTTTTTTTAATTAAAAAATTTACTTGTAATAATGTAAAAAAAAAGTATTTTTTATACAGGTTACATGACTCATTTTTTATATCACGTAACGTTACAGAGACCGTTAAAATAGAATGGCGTAACTGGAAATTGCGATTTTTATACGGAAGCTTACAGAATATCGTGGCTGATTCAATCAGATTTGTCCGAGTTGATCTTATTGTTAGTCGCGGAATCGTAAAAGGGGGGCGATGCCGGATAAGATTCGATACAGAGGACGTGCCACGCTTACATGGAATGCATTTTTTAAGCGAGTAGTATCTCGTGCGGTAGGCGTGATAAATGTTAATGCGGCGATAAAAACTCTAATGTTTGACGCAAGAAAATGACACGACGCAAACTATCGATTTAAACCGAGGGTCGTGCACGGCATGGTAATTTGTTGCGGGGCGACTACTGATTTGCTTTACCGTCGCGCGCCGCCCCGAGACAATGCTTTTTTAGTTGGAGCAAAAATCAGTTAGACGTATTTTATTGTCATTATCCGGCGCTTTGGCGAAAATTTCTTTCGTACCGCAATTAAAAGTCGATCTAATATTTATGTTTACCGTAAGCGGCTCAGGTAAGCGTTAAGCGGACTTGCAAATGGGATTCTTATTTGCCTCCATTGTCCGTAATTCGCGACGCCACTTCAGGATCCGTCGAAGGACTTGCGAGAGACACCGAAGGCAAGATGGGCGGGCGATAAAACGGTTTGTCGAAGTCGGAGGCCAGCGCTACGGGAAATGAGGGGCCTTCGAATATACATGCGTTCCTATCGCTACGTGCCGTCGCGTCGCGAAGAATTATTAAATATTTATCTCTGTCTGCGTCTGGAATGGGGTAGAATTCTACGCGATATCATCTGACGAGCAACGGGGAAGTTCAGACAAGCAATATCACACGTTGCGTTTTTACCCTTCTTATTGTATCGATTGCTCGCCAGTCGTTCCTTTCCCGGGGGGAAAGGTGACAAAAAATTTTCCACCGCGCGAATAACGTATCAAACGATAGGTAAAAAACTTATAGACCGTTTTTCTTCGTCTGACAACCTTATCGTGCGTGCAACTACGCTGGGATTGCTCGAATTTCTCTGCGTGAAAGATGCACCGCAGCGTGACGGACCCCCGCCTTCATGTATTAGTATTTCATTCCCGCGTATCTGATTTCGACGTAGGCAAAATAACCTTGGATGAACTTTTAAAGTTCGAAGCCGACAAATATCGAGCGACGCTCTGATTTATGATTGCCAAGTTCGCTGGGTGAAAATTGCGGTTGTCCCGATAAGACCTAAATGGATGAACACACCGTGCCGATTTATACTCGTGCGCGTATAAGGCGCTCCGGGCGTGAAGCTATAACTTTGATTACTCTTGGGGACTCACCCCTATTACTCTACGGACCGTTTACGAACATGATATTCAGGGAGCTAAATAGGAAGCGATATCGATTGTTTTAAATTTGGTTTCAACAGTGATGTTAATTCGTAAGAAACGTGTAGGCACTGCGGCATTAGTTCAAAACTTACAGAAACCTTTTGTCACTATTTGAAATGCTTTGATCGATTAATTCTGATTTAATCGTGCTTTTTCTTTGTTGAAACTTTTATAGTAAAGTTGTAATCTAAAATGAAGAAGGAATCTAAAATACATAGGATAGAATGTTACATCCATAACGGCGTTCGACGTGCAAGTTAAAAAGGATTACTTCGCGTGATTCGCAGTATTGTGGGAATTAAACTGCCTATTCTAATTCAGGATATCCAAGTCGTGATAGAAGCAAACATTTCACAATGGAAAGTAGAACGTTACGATATCGAACTAACGTGCCCTTTTGCAACGCGTGCTCCGAGATACGCGACAGCCGAGTCGCGAAGTTATACTTAATCCTAAAATTAGCCTATCGTACTAATTTATCGGGTTGAAAGTTATTTTTCTCTTGGAATATTCTTGCGCGATCATCGGAAAATAAAATAGTAAGTATATTTCGAACGAGTCACGAGAAACGCAACGACAGATATACGCCGCCGCCGCCGCCGTCGCCATCGAATCAAACGTTTTGTCAAGAAAAATGGAACGACAAATTCCAATCAACGTGTGTTCGCGGCCTCTTTGTTTTACGACGGTGTGCAGCGTACGGGAAATACGCGAAACTATTCCAATCTCCCGGATCGAGGTAGGTACACCGTGTAACGAATCGGATCGTAGATCCTTCCTCACTCACATACGGGGTTTTTTCCTTCACTCGCAGAAGTAAAAGGGTAGAAGGATCATTTATAACTCGCAGACACACCGATCGATTTTATTAAACGACACAAACGTGTTAGCGTTTGTAACTTTTGTTTCTTCTCGTTACGTCCGCAAAATCCATACAAGTGCCGCGTTCTGATCTCGGAAGATGCGGATACGAGAAAAACAAAAAAATCGTTATACGAAAATGTACACGGCGTAGCAATTTAATAATCCTAATGTCCGCAACGCGTGCCAGAATCGATGAATCTGTCGCGCGCGCGGGGCACTCTTGGCATTTCTTGCATTCCGCGATATTTACCGAATCGAGCCCAGCGTCGAGACCGGCGGCGATACCGCCGTTCGGAAGTTCCTGAATGCCGGCGGTGGTGCCGGCGGTGGTAGTCGTAGTCGTGGTGGTGGTTGTGGTGCCCTGCGAGCCCTGCTGCAGCTGCAGAGTCGTCTCCTTCGAGGGCGCGCCGGAGTAATGGGCGGCGGTCGAGGTCGCGGCGCCGTTATGCGGCTTGGTGGCATCCAGCAGCACCTTCAGCGACGCTATCGCATGCAGCTGCGTCGCTTTCTCGTCCACCTTGCCTGAACAGCACCAGAGATGCAGGTTAATGAGGGCGGAGGCACGCTGCATTTAGCTCTTAACTGTGCGATCATTTCGTAGTTGAATTTACAACGAAATTGCACGGCGTTTCGTCCGCGACGCAATTTGTTTTTGTAAGCGATTTCGAACATGAATCTCAACTTCTAATTTTTTTAACAGGGCGAATATTAGGCAGCAAGAGATGATGTATTTCGAAGACCGCAAAAATAATCAAGAAATTTGGCAGTTGCAGATTACATCTGCAATAGGAGTAGTTTCTGTTTTGGTGTTTATTAGAGCGACTATTGACTATGATTGGCAAAAAGCGTAGATACACCGCGCAGACCATGCGAAGATCATGTTTAACCGCGCTAATTACAACGTTTATAGCGTGTTTGAGCTGTTTTGTCAGAAATTGAGTCGGCTTCTCTGCTGTGTGCATTAATGCCGTTGCCAGGGTGCAATTATATCGGAGCGGGTTCGTTGCGTTCGAGCAAATTTCCCAATGCTCGCAAATTCCGCGCTTCGCCGAGTTTCCGATTGCGATCAGAAAATAGGGAAATGTCGTTCCCGGGTCTTTTGTTCTTATTTTACGCCAGGCCGAGCGAGCGTGAGACATTTACAAAACGTCGATCTGCGTGAGCCGCGTATCAAATTTCTTTCTTTATTCGCTCCGTCGATTTCCGCAACGTTGGTAAATCGGCGAAAGATTGAAAATGCAACTCTTCGAGATAATCGCAAGATACATAAAAATTCGTCGCATGCAGTTCTACCCTTTAATTCTACAAAATGTATACAAAATACTGTCGCTTTCGTCGAGATATATTGTACTCTCTACGGACTTCTACAATCTCCAACCTTAAGAGAACAAACATGATTCGTTAATTCACTTAGAAGTGATTCTCGATCTAAAGTCTATGAGCAGCTTGTGTGAGCATCCTTCTTAAGTTTTTGTAAACGCTATTCAGTTATGTTGTTGGCTTGCAATGCAAATGCAAATGTCAATTCTTCATCGTGCAAATTCGAAAAAAGAACAAGATTTAACTTTTTTATTCAATAACATTTTACGAAAACTTCGCAACCAGTGTATGCGTTTTATTGCAATAATCAAAATGTTAATTAATTTAAAAACCAAATAATCTCATGCATATATAATGTAACTAATAAATATTGTTTACAAAATTTATCAAGAACACAAAATTACCATGCAAAAGAGGAGAGTTTATTTTATTTGGTACTAAAACTTAAATGTATTTTTGTTTCAAAATTGCGAAAATTTATTTCTATTTAAAAATCGTTTTTTTCCTAAAATAAAAATTCTAGAATTAATAAGTATTTAAATATTAATATTGCATAATGTTGTTCTTTCATAAAAATACCATATGACTAATAATATATGTAATGTGTACTGTGTACTATAATTTTTGCTGCGTTAGGTCTCCAATTTCACTTCTGAAGTGATGTGCAACATGCAGCGGAGCATAGAAAGCGTTCGCGCGGCGCGATGATATATATATATAAGTATATCAAAGGCAAATATTAAAATTGAAAAGAATCACGGAGAAAATTGTTACGGTTGTTACAACAATGTTCTCTATGATTAAAAGAGAAATGGATGTAAATTCAAGTTAAATTGATATTACATTCAATGTAGCTGTTAAGATATGCCCATTTATACAGTTGTCATAACCGTAGTTCTTACGATACGTAACATTCGGTTATAATACCCTCGTATATGGTTGCCTCAACCAAAGGATTATTGCTATCCCTCTTATGTGGTCTGCAGCACAATTATTATGGTTGAGAGATCCATAAGATATAGCTGCACGGTACAGCACTGAATCACTGCATGATTGAGAGTTTAGTTCCATTGCGCGCGCAAAAGAATTTCTGCATAGAATAAAGTGGATTTGATAAGGATGTTTTAACTTTAAGGCCTATCTACATAAGACGCAGAACGCGAGTCGCAAGCACACACACAGTCTACATGTCAATCTAACCTCTTTGTGTATAGAGGTTAGATTGACATGTAGACTGTGCGTGTGTCTTGCGACTCGCGTTCTGCGTCTTATGTAGATAGGCCTTTATAAATATACTTTTTTCATAAATATATTTACGAACACAAAATTTCGTAATGAGCCGACACTGGTTTCTGACATTCACCCGACATTATAAGAAATATTATATCATATATCCAATTCAAAATTTTATTACTTTTTTTAAACTGAATTTGTTTCTTAAGATGATTTTTGAAAAATTATATATTTGCGCTGGTTGACATATGTAGACTAAATATAATACTAACATTAAATTAAGAAGTGGTCTACCACGTAAGGCAGTTGGCTCACGATCCAGAGGTCCCGAGTTCGAATCCCACCAAGGTATGTGTGTTTTTATATGTGTTTTTAAATACGAGAAAATATTTATAATCATAGACTGCATCTTAAGAAACAAATTTAGTTAAAAAATAGTAATAAAATTTCGAAATAAATAATTTTTTTTTGTCGGGTGAATAATTGTTCATTATGGTTGTAACATCCATATATTATGGTTGCAACATCCATATAGTAGCTACCCTCACTAAGGTTAGGGCAACCATATGGAAACCATATGGAAACCATAGGTCACTTCCAGAGTACTATGGTTTCCATAACCCTTTTGTATGGATGGGCGAAAATTAACAGCATTATTCTGTTGTAGCAACCGTAACTTTTTCTCCGTGATAAGATGAATACGAGCTTCCGTTTACAGGGAGCACCCATTCACTTTTGTAGAGTAATTTTATTTCGGGAACAAGCTCTTAATTTTTTTTTTATTTTTCGACTTTATTGAACCTTGCCCAAAATTAATTTGCGTTTAATCCAATGCAGATAATTATTGCCGCAAAATTTAGCATGCTCCAAGCTAGCGAACATGAAATATATAAATACATATAATATAGGAACAGGACATTTGTGTATGTATGAGGCACGTCCGTTTCCGCTATGTACAATTCATAGTGCGCCATGTGTACAGATCATGCATAATTTAGGATGTACATAAGTTCTATAGATAGCTTTGGGGAGAGAATTCGAGAACTCGAATGGTCTTGCCGCTAAAAGGGATCATCGTTATTTCAACAAGTAGTCGATCAATCGACATTATATCTATTTCTCTGAGTGCTAAAACCTTTCCGTGATCGTAAGACTCTTCTTCTTCACGTTTGTTGGTAACCTTCGTTAATAAACGAGAAGTAGAATTATCGCACGTGTGATTTAAGAGGGAATAAATTTGAATGATTTTGGAGAACGAAATGATTTCGCAATGTGACGAATTAATCACTTACGGATAATCGGCCATATTCAATTGGTTCGACGATTAATTATTAATGGGTCTTACGTATATGCAATAAAGGAAGATAAATCTGTATAATCATATGTGATTACTTGCTCCATTCACTCAACTGACAGGATATCCATTTTGTGTTGCATTGCATTGTAAGAAAAAAAAGATTCTAAAAATAGAGAAATACAGAGTGAAGAAAAAAGAAGGAATAATTTATCAATTATTCGTTTTTTGACACAGTTCTCTCATAGATTTTTTATTATTTTTTTTTACATTCCTTTACGCTATAAAAACAATCAAGACAAGTCACAATATGTAAGTTACTTTAAAGCTTTCTGTATCATTTGTGATAGCCGGAATATATTTTATAAGCGAACTTTGCAAGTCATCATCAAAATGCACTCGTCAGAAAGTATCGTGAAGTAACTATAGCTAACAATCTGTTTTCGCGAACCAGTTGTGAGGTGCTCCAAATATGTCGGTTACTACAGAGCTCGTGCGAACTTTTGCCGCTGCTCGCTAGAAGTGGTTGAAAGTCAAAACGAGAAGTTGACGGGTAAAAAAAAGCGCGGAGAAGCTGAAATTCGGTATTATATGGAAATAAAATAGAGTCGTTCTCAGTGGGGTAACGTAGTTTGTTATTTATTTCGGCTCTCTATATGCAACACACGCTATCCGCGCATACATCTATAGCTCTTTTTTTTAATTCCAGAAATTGGATCTCCCCGCGATGCATAACACGGGTCCATCCGTACGGTGCTTCGTAACATTAAAAAGAGAGAATAACGGCGCGAAAGCGATAAAAAATATCTGCGGTGCATCCATATTTGCACAAAGCTGTTTCAGATGTAAGGCTTTGTTTGAAAAAATGATATCGTTTTTCAACCATTTATTTGCAGTTTAACATTCTGAGCGGGTTTACAAAAAGATACGAGCGCGATAGGGAAAGGTCACTTCGCATGAGTAACGTCGTTATCGCGATTATATTTTTGATAAACAAATCGTTGAGAGATCAAAGACTTGAGCCTGATTCGAAATCAATTGCGATACGATCTAGCGGACTGACAAAACTATGATCATTGCTCTGTCCGTGGCGTGAGTCGAGCTTAAAAGGGCCCACCTAACTCACCGCTTATCGTGCTTCGTGCTAAGGGATCACGGATCTGCGTGCGCGATGCCAGCAGTAGGTCAAAGAGAAAAAGCTCGAGTAAGTGGCCTTCATCCCCCGAAGGTGGAAACGAGGTGAGAAAAAAAAGGCGAAGAGCCCGGGGGCTAGAAAGTAGAATGCGATAGTAGTATCGACCCCGACGCTGCCCGGAGCAAGATGGGTAGCCAGAAAAAGGAAGTGGGTGGAGGGAAGGATGGGTCAGAAAGAAATGGCGAGGAGAGAACGGCGAGGAAAAGGTCGGTTAGCTATCGTGTCTCAATCTGTTAAACTCACAGTCGATTATCAGTTTCGAGATGGTGGAAAGCTTCGGTCGGGAGTGTGTAACGTCGGGAATCGGAGTCGGTATAAGGTTTGTAGGTTCGTGATATAGGAACGGGCTCGACAGGGCACTGCCTGTTAACCCACAAAACTCAATCAACCCGCGTTTACTCGGCCTGCCTGGCTCCCGCTTTATAAACAATTAAAAGCATCAGCTGTTGGGAATGGGTAAAGTGACATCGAATAATGCGCGAAAGTTGCGACGCGTTCGTCGGAAATGTTTTCTATAGTTGTCCGACTGCGAGGAATTCGTGCATAGTTAAAGACTATGCGCGTGGAAAACTAACAAGGGGGTGTCCTGTTCCCCGTGGTGGAATAACAGCTACTATGTTAACAGGTGCTTTCGTATTTGTCCAGTCGTCGAATCGAGCGCAACGCGTCATTCGAGCGAATAGAAAAAGGGCTTTAAGAGGATTTTAGCCATACGTTGCGTTCGATTGGGGTTAGATATAATGGATGATCTCTTAAGTCGAATTGAGTGATTAGAGTGAAGTTAATTAATCGACTGTTAGTGCATTTTAGTTATTTAAACTGCAAACTGCAAATTGTTTTAAAAGTTTTTTCTATATTTTATTTCAAATTTTATTACAGAATAAATAAATTTTTAGTTATTTATGCACAAATAACTTATATTAAAAAATTGATTTAAGGAATTTATATTATCAATATCATTTGCATGTATTATACGGTTAATAAAGAAAGTAACCAAATAAGATTCCCCACATGTCTTATATAATCCTGTCATTTATCTTAATAATATATCTCGCCTTCGGAGAAAGTTCGATAACGCGGAGATTGTCATTATAAGTTCAAGCTGCATAGATAGAGAGTCACCTAAATCAAAGACTATTAAATTCCTGAAAGCACCCTGGCCGAGTTAATCAGAAACGGTGTCTTCCTTATGGAAACGACGTAGGTTTCAATAACTCTTTCCCGTCAGATTTCAATAACTCGTCTCGGGGTAATCTCCTTTTAAGTTAAAATGGTCACGGTAGTACTACTGGAGATAATATCAACGAGTTTTGCTGTCATCCGGCCCCGTTTAGCGAATTATACAGAAATTTAAATCCGAGACTTCGAGTACTTGCCCTATCCATTTACTCTTGCCATTTTGTAGGCTGAAGACAGGTACCTTCCACATAACCGAGAAGATTTTCTAGTTTCACAGCCTCTCAAAAATTAAAATAAAAAAATTATCGAAAATAGTACGATGTAAAAGCGTGAGTTTTATATGTATATGAAAGTCGATATAGAACACGATTATAGGCCTGTTCGTTTTCGCTGCACTTCTGAACTAGTGCAATAAGTTAGAATAAAAGAAAATATATTTGTTTCACTCCAACTTATTGCACTAGTTCAGAAGTGCAGAGAAAACGAACAGGCCTATGTGCGCACCAGGTGTGGCTAAGGAAGAAACATTTTATCAACTATCACGATCCTCCGCGTACTTGAAGATTGCACCAAGAGACTCTTGCCCTTTATATCCTGTTACAGCCTTGCCTATCTCTCGTCATTTCGGGTGTACTCCGAGAACTCTCAGCAAAATCGATACCGCGCTTCTTTTGCCAAACACTTCGACTAAGGTCGATCGATTTTGTTAAACCGGGGCCTTTCGTTGCCGGCCGGTATCGAATACTGCCTCGCGTGTAAGCGATTAAGGGTGCTAGGTAATTCTAATGCAAAACCCGACGTGATTGATTGCTCGCACTCGCGCGCCGCGCCGTCTTCGGCCAGAAACCGCAGGGATACACAGAAACCACCGCAGAGATCCTGCTGACACTCGGCCGCAAAAGTGTGCCCATTGTTTCGCAAAACGTCGAGCCAAAGTGTAAAAATATCTATATGTTGTTGATTTTTTTCAGCCGCAAATTTTATATCATCCAATGATATGAATTTTTTATCAGAGTATATATAAAATATTCACGTTAATGTCATATGGATTAAAGAGATGAATTTGCTCATTCAATTAAGCTTTTATGCGAATTTTCCGGCAAATTATTCTTTTCAATAAAAAAAAGTATTATTAATAATTCAGCTTTGTAAAAGGACAATCCCGACGTTTAAATATTAATTATTAGAACTATTATAATATTATATTATATACATAAAATTAATTATTCTATATTCGCACTGAGGGATGAGTCGGTAATGCGATTCGAACGATTGCGTAGAAGATTGTGCGTATAATACTTGCGCGAGCTATCACTCTTGTATATGTATGTGTAATCCGATGATAAATAATTCGACGACTATACGGCGCAGAATAAAGCGGATAATATCATACCAATCGTAACAAAACGAAGTAATAAAGTTTAACAAACAGGTTGATACATCTGTGACCTACTAATGTAATTGTCAAGCGCTATATAAACTAAGTTTCATACAACTTTTCCATTTCTAGGGACGTTATGTACTTGGAAATCTATCAGGTAAACGCGAACGGCTTTCTTCTCGCGATCGTTGATGCAGCGATGCAAAGCAGAATGTAAACATAGCATGAATTTAACATAATTCTTTTTTGTAGTGCAAAAATCCTTCTCCCGTTTTCGATTTTATGAATTCTAAGAATGTATTACTAGTAATATTTATTATATAATTCTCTAATGCTGGCACCTGATATAAATCGAGCACTGCACGGTTACTTTCTCTTTTATCGTAAGAATATAAATATTTTATCTTTTATTCCCTTTCATACGTTATAGCTCGTGCCAGTCTCTGCATGGCTACAAGATTTCCTATGGTATCTCTATTAATTCAGGGTTTATAATCTCTGGCGGGACCTACTTAAGCTTTTATATTAGTTCCTTGTTAATAGAGATTTCGGTGCCCAGGAAAAGAAGTTGGTTACACTTTGACCATCCCTTCGTTTATCCTCATCATCAATCGTGGCGAGCGACTTTTTTAGAAGAGTAATATGTTAATAATCACCCTATATATATATATATAAACATTTCAACGATGCAATACTGCATTGCGACACGAGCTAATGATAAAAAAGATGATACCGGAAAATTGTAAAGCGCGTCGCGAGCGATTTGTAGTAATATGTTAATCTACAGCTTTATCTTTGTGCAGTGTTTTCACATATATTTGAGGAGCGTGCGACTTGCGCTTGCCTCGTTTAATTTAATTAAAACGACGCGGTATACAGCCTCTTACATAATTTGATTGGAAACTTGCGATCGCCACAGTCGTACTTGTAAATAATGAGAATATGGAGATTTTTATTCCCGGCCAGATTTTAAAAGAAAAGAGAGAAACCAGCTTTGGGGATGGCACAAACGGCGGATCCGAGAGCGTCTGTAGAGAAACAGAGAGCGAGTCCTTGGTCGCCGTCGTCGGCATTATCTCGAGTGGTGTCTGGATGACGTTAAAGCGTCGGAGTTAAAGGAAGGGAAAAGGAAGGCGAGCCCCAAGTGTGGATTCGCTAGTTACGATCGATACGCGTTGGTTTCTAGGTCAGGGTCCCGATACACCCTCGCCACTCACCGCGCCGCTCAGGATATACTCAAAACGCGACCCGCAAATTTATTCCGAAGCCACTGAGCGACGCCGCCGTCGTCGCCGTCGTCCGCGCCATCCGCTGGCGAAACGCATATCCCGCTTCCCTTCTCGTTTCTCTCTCTTTTCCTTCGTTTTTTCTGCTGTGCGATCGCGGAGAGTCTGGATCCCCGCGAAAGATGCAAATGCGGAATCGAGGATTACGTACGCAAATCTATTATGCGCGCCGCGGAGAAGCAGGATATCACTGTTTCCTCGCCGACGGGTCGGCGTAAGTACGTGCGCTTTTGAAATCGTCGCGTATTGAACGTATTTCCCACGCTTTCCAGATTAATGACGTGCTTCCGTCGCGACGGAAACGTAGGCGGAAAGAAAAGAGAGCGCTATATGGTATGGAGCGCGCGGGATTCTATCGCGCGTTATTTCCGCGCGGACTCGTGGATGTGACGACCGAGTGTCTAAAATAACCTTTCCCGTATTTTGTCGGACGTTGAACAATTTTTAGGGGATGGGGGCGCATTGTCGGAATATAACTTCTATCTCTCTATATTTTGTATTTTTAAATGTACTGAACGAGGAACGACGATTCTTCTCTTTCTCGCTGCTTTAGGGCCCCCGCGGAATGAAAAATATAAGGAACAAGGAACAGATATTAGCGATTAGGACTAGGGAATCATGAATAAAGCTGGTATAGCATTGATACACAGCTTCCGATAGGTTAAAAATCTATCGCCTGTGTCATTCCCTGTTTCTGCTGCCTATGCTTTTCATTGCATCCGGTTTTATCTGTTCTTTATTCCTTAAATTTTTCATTGTGCGGGGACCTTTAGGAAGAAGTTGTCAATCATAGAACGTTTTACGCAGTCGAAGTGGATCACCAGTTACAGTTTTATACAATAAAGCGCTGCACTGTCCACATCTATCTATCTGGACATATCGATAGCTCTACAATTTCTATCGGTATATAACTCTAAAGTTTGGGTGAGTTAGCCTATATCACGGGATTAGATGGCTGCGCGCGGATTGAAGTGACACGAGACACGTACACGTTCAAGTGTGTCACACTCGAACGGGAAATCGAGCAGGCATCACTTGGGATATTACGTACCGTATTTTCGAGTGATACGAGTCAACCGTAACATCGTGGACGAGGTATTCCAGCCGCGGTGAAGGAGGCGTCAAACGATAGTATAAAAGCCGATGAAAAAATAAAAAAAAAATCAAATTGGTGCTAGTGAAGTAATTCACTTCGCCAGATTTTTATAGGGGATAAAAAGAAGGAATATAAGGAAAATCAACCAAGATTCTCTAAACTTTAAATAAACTAGCATCTGTAGCCATTAAGCTTTGTAAATTTATAGAAAGGCTGTCGTAACTTTTTTAGTCCTAATTACGCCCGTTAAGATCATATTTCCGCGCGCGCAGAGAATTTCTTCCGTAAAATATCAGCGAGAGGGTCAATGCTATCATAGAGAGAGGCGAACAAATATACGGACTTCCATTTCGTTTTCGGCCAGCTCTCGGCAGGCTCGCTGATCGATGCTGAGAATTAACATGCTGCCGAGCCGAACGGCCGCAGCCATCGCTTTGCGCGATATAATCCGAACGTTCTCACGTCAACTCGTCGGTCTCATATTTTTTTTTTCTATCTCATGGTGAATACATACTAGTGCAAACTAGTGCGAGCATTACGAGTTAGAGCGAAAAATACTTGATAATTCGTGGAAAAAAGGGATGAAATTTATGGTAAATATACTTTAATAAGCTACGGTCTCCCAGAGATTACTACTCGCTTTCTTATAGATAACATTGACGTAAAAAATTGTCGCAACTTTATTCTTCCGTAATTTTTGTAAGAATTAAAGCTGGTGCATTGAAAAATTAACTCTTGAAAAATAGCGATGATATAGCATTTTATCTGATGAATAAAATGTGATAATAACGAAAAATGTGACGTATAATAGACATTAGACATGAAATGCAATTATCGCGGGAAAAAAAGCGGAAGGAATATCAAGGGTGACTTATCAGCGTAATTGCCCGGAGTGTAATTGTGTCTTCTACACAATAGATCGATTACCCATCGTCCATCCGTCCGATATTTTGTAATATTCACATTTCCGTGTCGGATAAATCGCGATGCGAAATTCCGCAGTCGTATTACAATCGCAGCGAACTGTTGCGTTACATTATTCTCACTGACATACAATCTCTTTAGCGATAATTCCCGATAATTGCTTCTCGCAATCGCAGTAGTATCGCTTTTGTTGCCTTCGAGTAACACTCTCACTGAAATCGCGGGAGAGCAAACCTCTCCAAAACGTGTCATTGCGCTGGAAATCTCTTTTCCTCCCTAAGACCGTTTGCGGCGTTCACAGGATTATCGGATCCATCTAATCGGATAATCGCATGCTTATCCTTGGAAAACGACTGCACATCCGCCCCTATTCAGCGGCCCTATACCCTCGAAACGAATTCGCGCGACGGCGCGGGCGTTTGTTAACCGCTAAATTAAGTACAGAGAGCTCTCTGGCGCGCGGCACACGGCTGATAGAGATCTTAATCCACGAGCTAACCCGGCAACCTCGTAGGATTGATTTCGTACTGTACGTATACGTGCTGTGTAAGCCGTAGACCGTAGACGGCTGCACAAATGGGTCAGGTCACGCGCCACTGCGAAGAAAGGGGTGACCATCAATTAGAACGGCCCTCTTTCGCACGACAAACCGTGCAGCCTGTCACCGCCCGCGTTTTGTCTACTGAAGCGCCGATAAATGTGAGCTGTCCCTATTTTTGAGCCGATCCGTATTAATGGTCCGCGTATACGCGGACGTAACAAAGAGACTCGTTTGTCGTCAGCGGCAAGAGGCCATATTTTCCAAAGTATTTCCGCGTTTATCTTCGCTCGAAGATATTTGGAAAATGCGCGGTGCATTACGCAGTGATGTTTACGCGATAATTAACCGTTTGCGCTTCAGAATTAATAGCAATTACCGGAATTATATAAAACGGAGTTAAATGATATATCGCACGTCGGCTTTAAGCGGCATTCTGCGGAGATTTTCCTCTCGTCTCTCGCGCGCAATTGTTCACGCACTCTGTTCGCGGAGCGGTCTTGTTTCATTCATTATCTGTTTATCGTGCAAGATTGATGTGCAAGATTCCACCCGAGGAAAACCGAACTAACAAAGGAACCTCGCGAACTCGAAAATTCTGATTTTAATGAAACTTCCCACACATGTAGGAGGGGTAAAAAAATGAATTTAGAAATTTTTTGTTGCTGCCCAAAAATGGTTTTAAGGGGCGAAACCACCACTCATATGTATAGAGCGGCTTTTACTTTTCTCGATATATCTCAAAAAATATTTGAGATATCAAAAAATGTTTCTTATAAAAGTTTTATAGTAAAATCTCCTCTATTCAACAACATTAATATAATATTTTTTAAAAATAATTTTTTAAACAAAATTTTGATTAAAAATTAGAAAAAAAATTTGTTTTTAAAATTTTATTAATGTGGTTAAATAGAGATGTTTTTACCATAAAACATTTATTTGAAACATTTTTTGATATCTCGAATACTTTTCGAAATATATCGAGAAAAGCAAAAAACCGCTCTTATACATATGAGTGGTGGTTTAACCCCTTAAAACCGTTTTTGGACAGTAACAAAAAATTTCTAAATTCATCTTTTTATCCCTCTTACATGTATGGGGAGTTTCATTAAAATCAGAATTTTCGAGTTCGCGAGGTTACCTTGTAAGACACACCGCCGCGCGTAGCAATGGCATTTTCAGAAGGGATCAGCGGGAAATTCGCGCCCGCGCCGCTGCATCGCCGTATTATACCAATCCGCTAATCCGAGTCGTTTAGAAAATCGAAACGTTATCGCGTTTTCTCCACGCTTTTGTTAATACACCGCTGCGTGTGCGGCGACTGTGACTGTGCGCGGGGGCCACGATAAAATAAATGTTCTCCGTCCGCCGCTCGCTCGCGCGCCCGCGCTTCGATCTATAAATGCACGCGGGTGGCCGCGAACAAGGGAGAAATATCACGGAACGGACTCGCATTTATTCATCGGCCCCCCCAAGCGGTGCTTTCACGCGTCGTATCGCGCGCACTTAATCCTCCGACGTTTCTGATGTACATATCGCGATTGAGAGCCGTGCCTTAATTGTTATCCTTTTCCGCTGACATTCCCCGAGATTTTACTCTGTCCCCGTCGTCCCCGTTTGTTTAATCGCGGATCGACGTATTAATCGGAAATACGAGTGTTCGCGCGGAACAATCGTCAATTTAACGATCCGGGAACGCAGGTGCGAGGATGTCGTTTGTGTGGAAGATAGTCGTTCGGGGCGGAAATTCGAGACGGCCAGGTCGTATATCTGGCGATAATTGAAAACAAGTAAAGCCCCAGGCTTCATTTCAGACATGTCAGATGGAATCCTTATTGATTAACTGTACAGAGTTCAATTGTTGTAATTTATGCTCTTCGGATATTAATTGAAAAGCTCAGCGTGGCAATTAATCAAAATTCACGTTACAATCAGCTCGAGGTAAGTTTTCGTTGTTATAACCGTTTCAGCGGAATTTATCCGATTGTAGTTCTTTCGATTATAAATGGCTGAATTGAAATATTGCGCGTACGATAACAAACACTTTGCATTCGCGTGTATTGACGAATTTGTAAGAATCACGTTTTTATAAGAGCTTATGTGGTGACAAACATATGCGCGTTATAAAATATTCAGGCATAGATAGCGACGTGAACAGGATAGATATATATGAGAATATTTATTTGCAAGACAAATGAGAGAGCGTGCTCGTGCGTGTGATAAGACTGACAAGTGTGCAAACATATTTTTCAGTCGGCAAACACGAGCCTATTCGGTGGGGGTTTTCGGGTTTTAGCGTACAGAAAATAAATCGAAGTTCGATTGAACGCTGACACGAGCTAAACTCTGCTAAACGAGACATCCAGAGTCGCGAAAATATTCGAATTAACGGCGCAAAAAACGTAATTGAGCGTAATGTATGTGCTAAACGTTTGCGGACGGTTAACGGACGATAACGCTAATAATTTAGGACGGAAAGTATCATGGCATTGACTTCCTACGCGCTTCCAATCTCTCCACCAAATTATTTATTAACGGACGGCTATAGCCTGAGGCACGACCCAGCGATCACGTTCGTCATCGATAACTATTTTTGGACGCATCCCGAGCACAGTGAAAATTTAAACCAATCAAGCTCTAGGGGCGCTCGATACGAAAATTCCTGCACGAGGAGTTTTTTCCTTTTTTTAATCGAGCTTGCATAGCGCGCATAGATGCAACGTCGCTAAAGCCTCTCGCATATTTATCAGAAGGAGGATAACTTGTTATAAAATATCGTTCGTTAATCGATAGTTACGTCTTCCTCTTGGATTAATCGCTATAGTCATTCTCTTGGATTCTATAAATATAATGGGGAAAAAAAATCGCGAGGAGTGCAGAGAAATATAAGTATAACATGCAGCGTGCATTAAGAGCTTTTTACCGTCGCGATCGATACGACACACACCCACACACACATACGCATGCTGTAGATCTCTGACAAACAAGCTCTCAATTCAATATAGCAAGGCTATATACTATCTACACAGCTACGTTTGTCATTCATGAAACTGTTGTTGTCAAATCGACATGCGTCCTCTGAAAATGTGGGCACCGTCCTTATTTCACGCACATTTCAGACGTCGTTGCGACATCCAACGAACGAGCGATGCTCTCTATAACATTGAGTTTCGATCTGACAATATGCGGTTTTAGAACGAATCTGCGAAGAAGCTCCCCAAGTAATGCGCTTCCGCGTGATTCTTTCTGCTTTGAATGTCAAGCCAGTTTCAATATCATCTTTCACACGATAAAGTAAGTGAACAGATTTCTTTGGATTAGAGGGGGACGGTGCTTTTCGGTTTTCGCATTAACGTAAAAATTGTGCAAAAATTATAAATATTACGTCACACGATCATTCGACACAGAGAAACTTTCATCTAACAATGAAATACACAAGATACAAATTGCACGTTCCAATAATAATGTAAATTTTAAGTATTATCATCTTCACCTAGACATAATTCGTTAAGTTTATAAATTATTACTTGTTTATTAAATAAATAAATTGCGAATTTATCAGCCGAATCAGCCGCGGGGGGTCTTTCGCTATTTGAAATTTACGGCGTTCGAGTTACGAGAGTGAAATTTTATTCCGCGCGGTAGAATTTCCGAAGAGATTAAAGTCTTGAGCACGTATATTAGTCCGTCTGTCGTCGTAAAGCCGCGGGGGGTTTTTTATTAAACGCTCGCATAGTTCTACATTTAAAAAACACTTTATTCGTTGAGCTGTCGGAAATTCTGCGACTTGTCTCAGAGATATGTGTCGTCGGAACGAGCTTCCGAAAGCATGTCGGTTCAGCTTGCCTGCGGCATCACCGTCGCAAAAGCGTCGCCGCGACTGATGTCAATTGTACAAACATGCAACAAATAAAACAGCTATCGATTAGCGTCACAATTGTGCGCTTGCATTTTCCAAGATGTCGCGATTTTCTGTCTATCTGTTAATAACGACTATAATAAGAACAATCGCGTTTGAAATTTCATTCTGTAGCATATAATTACATCACGAACAACAATAGCTGTTATCTACGCTAATTAATGGTTGTAGTAATGATCGAGGATCCTCGTTAAGTCGCAACGAAATTGTATTGCTAGAGCGAAAAATTTTGCCAGGCTGCGTTTTCGCGTCGCTCCGCTGCGAGAGATTCTTAATTGGCCTCGATCGAGCATCTATTAATATTCGTTTTCAAACTTCGTAGAAATTTCGTTATAGCTATTGAAGTGTCTACGCGTTGCAGCCACTTCAGTTTGGTCTGATTTTTTAAATAATTGGTTCATTTAGTTTAGCGTTGTTCATTTACTTCAGCAAACTTTTAGTAAGAAATAAAGCGCTATTAAAAAAAAAAAGAAATATGTATATGTTTCTTCTCCGACGAATAGCACGAATCCACATTTTTCGAAATACCGAAGCTCATGAAAAATGCATGAATCTATCTTGCAAGTGCTATCAAGAGCAGTGTTCCTCATATCAGCTTAATCGAGCGGATCGGGTTTTCGTGGAATTACAGCGAAATCGCGACATCCGTTTTATCAAGAGTCTCCGGCTAGAGCGCGATGATATCGGCGGAATGTGAGTGCTCCGATATCGCGGTACGCGGAACGGAGCGATAAGCGCGTGTGATGGGCATGCACGCGTGAGAGACGTGCGAAAAACGAACGCGTGCGACACATAGAACGACATAGAACAGGCATTAAAGAAAAAAAAAACGAGTAATTAAAACGTGCCAACACAGAAAAGCGCAAGGCGCAAGCGAGAGTGATAGAGTGTGGAGTTGGTATACCGGCGCGGGACTGACCGTCGTGGAGCGGATCTATCGTGTGGATCATAAGTTGCAGCAGGCCGTGCCGGAACTTGGCGTGGCTCTCCCGTGTAGAGTGAGACGACGAGCCCCCGTGGGATTGCTCGCACCCTTGTCCGGAACCGGTGCCGACGCCGCTGCCGCCGCCGCCGCCGCTGCTGCTGCCGACCCTGCTGCTGCATCCGGCCTCCCCGGGCGCCGGGATGCTTCCGCACGCACCCGACGCACCGCCCACGCTCGTCTCGCTATTGTTGATCGCGTTCGGATGCTGCTGAAACACACACACAACGCCATTTCGGCGTTCAGTGAAAGGTTTCACAAGGATTGTCGTCGCGCGCGTTTGTGTGCCACTCGAGGCACGTGTGTCACGAGGGAACTATACCGCTATACCGCTCTGTAGGGGTGGAATTGTTCGACATGGATAGGAACGGAAATGTTTTTTTTCTGGAAATATCCCATGCAGGATCAGTTGCATTTGGCTTTCTCTACAACGAGGGAAATTCGGGTATACGCTACGTAACTTTATTCCACGGTTCCATTATCTTCGATTGGAAGGGAAGACAAAAATCCGTGGAAAATTCTGAATAATTTTTGCACTATGTTTTGCATTTGGCGTATTTTTCTAAATAATAATTCACGATTATTGTACACTTCTTTTATCGCGATTTATTTTGCTATCGATTAATATAGAAAGCTGTAATTAACCCGCGGGGTATCTATGATCAGAAGTAGTCACATCTGTTTCTAATCAGGCTCGTTGTCTTACGACCTTTGCGTTCTCCGGAATATAAATTTTGCTCGTGCGAACAGAGGGAGATTGCCGGGATTAAAACTCGCGCTTAGTAACCACAGACGATATCGTGTGGCCGGGACTAATTAACATTTTCGGTTTGCGTGGTAACAAATGCCACCGCAACATTTAAGCATCACGCGGTTGTGTACTTAGGCCAAGTGGGTACACATTACATCGCCTCATCGCCTTTATTTATTCATGAATCAAGTGGCTCGGTTCTTATTTCACAGAACGCGTTGCAATTAGACTTTCCATTTCGTATCTGAACGTACAATCGAATCGTAGAGTGTTACTTCCGCTTTATAAAATTGCTTAAAGATGAAAGAGTTAACAATTAAGAATTCTAATAGACTCGACTGGCTATATCATCGTCAGGACAATACGACCATTTATTTTGGTCAGATTATCGCTAAGGTATTTCAGACCATGGATTTTAGTCTGTCTAAATTAACGTAATTTTGATTATTTAAATAATTTTTCACAATAAATTAAATTATTTAAATATGATGCTTATACATAAGCATAAAAATTACATTAATTTAGAAAGACCAAAACCCATGGTCTGAAATGTCTTGACGATAATAATCTGACTAAAATTAATGGTCGTATCGTCATGATAGCTAGTTGAGTCGATTAGAATTCTTAATTGTTTATTAGTTTCTGGCGAAGTAAATGTTTCTTATTTGGGATGAAAGAGTTCATTTCAGATTACTCCCGATATTTAGATTGTGCGGTTTATCGCGGGTATCTTATGAGCAACGAACGGCGTTATTCACGACACCTCTTTCGTGCCGCGAGACGAGATGAGACTCTCGTCTCGAAAAGAAATTCTCGTCTCGAAAAATCTCATAATTCTATAATAAAATTTTCTGCCGTTTAATCCTTATTTCCGTTAATAAGTAAGACAATTACCTAATCTAAACATATTTACTCCGTAATTTGGCTCATGCATGTAATGGGGCGTTGGAAATCGTGCAGTTCGGAGCTGCAACTTCAAAAAAATCTGAAGCCAAAAAAGCCATAAGAGAAATTCCCTTATGGAATTCTGACATTGGCGTAGTATTTATAATGAATAACTGCAATTTAAAATAAATAAACAACTGTATAAGAAATTGCTTTTTTTGGGTTATCCCTCGAGTTGTATGCTTCCTTGAGTATTACGTGTCCTTATTTAACTTCTTTCTATAAAACTGCGAGGGTTTGTTTACGACGAGTTTGCTTCACTTCTAATCAGTCCACAATTTAGTGATGAAGAAAAAAATATTTTTGATTTAGATATATCGAGATTCTCGTCTCGTCTCGATATGTTTCGAGACGAGATTTTTCTCGTCTCGTCTCGTCTCGAAATTTCTCGTATCGGCGGCATTACTACTTTCGTGGGAGGATGAACATAATAGAAGGTAAGCCTGTATTCTCTCGCCCCGGTTGATTCGTACGAGCACGTTGTCGTTTGCATAGACATAGACATTACTTCACGTGAGCCGCATATTAGAATGATATCGATAATGAATGGTCGAACGTATGAAATAATGACGTGGTTGGCCCGTACGTGTCATCGTCCGTCGAGTTCATCGAAATGCCACGATGTTTTCCAATTATTTTTCTCCCTCAGGTATGGCGCCAACTTTTCCGCGACGGAATTTTCAGCGCAACGACGACGACAACGAAATAAATCCGAGGAATGATGTTCGACGCGCATTAGTGAATCGTGTCCCGTAATAACTTCCACGGCGTAGCAAAATAATGATATTACTGCGGAACGACATTGTGCCAGTCGCGGTCGTCGCATGTCGCAACTTGTAAACGTTTTACGGAATATAAGCTTGCTGCCACTGACAGCGCGATATGTTAACTATATATCCCAACATACAAAACGAGTTATGACGCGCAAACGTATAAGATTTGACGAAAAGTATTTGAAGAACGTGTTCTGTTCTTCTAACGAAATTTAGATTTGATCAGGTAAAGTCTTGATAAAACGCGTTAAGTTTTTGATTTTTAACTATAATGGACTTTTTCTCAGTAAGTATATTTAATATCGGACGCGGAAATAATGTGAGAATCCATTTTACCTTGTAATTTTATTAAATAACGAACCCGATGTACTCGTATAGTGCGACAAAGATGTTACATGAAAATTGCGTTAACCGATAACGATATTACGGACATGCCCTGTGCCCAGAATATATTGTGTGATTTTGACGCCGCTTCGCGAAATCTCATAATGCGTAATCGAATCGGGCATAGCCTTGTTATAATTTGAAACGCCATAACCCTGTTTGAGAGATTATCCCGACGTTGAATCTAAAACGGTCGAGATCCGTCTGTAACGCAAAAAAAAAACCGATAAAAATTGACGTGAGAAGACAAGAACGTTGCGTTCCAAAAGAAGAAAACAAAACATTTTGCGCAAATGATCGAAGTTATTCGTAGCTGTCTTGCTTATTGTGTATACGCTTTGTATTTTAAGTTACAATTGACGTTGTTATCTGCGAGTGAGTCTCTGTCGTGGGTGGCTTTTCTAGCGGGCGATGCGTGTGGGCTTGCCATCAATGGCGGATATACCTGCCGATGATATGAATGCTGATAGATGCGAGTCTAAAGCGCGGCAAAGCCGAGAAACCTCGCACAGAGCTCGACGAGCTGCGACAGCGAAGATACGGGTTTCTGCCGTTGTCACTCAGTTGTCGGGGTAATGAACTTTCTAATTACCAGAGGCGCCTGCGGTGCCCGATTTGAAATTCGAGACGGCCGTGTAGCCGCGAAAATTATGGCGGAATTGTCGCGCGCCGCGGCTCCGCGACAACTTTTGGAGGAATAGCGCTCAAATATTTAAAGGAGATTACAATTATGCGACGTATATCTCTATTATTAAATCTGAGATTATTAAATCCCGCGTGACTCCGAGCTGCCTTTAGAAATTGACAACGCTCTGCAAGTTCTGCGGAACTAACGGTAAACAATTTACCGAGCGGTAAACGATTTACTGGGAGAGATAATTATAGAGTAATTACGCAAAGCAATGGCTTGTACGTCACGTTCCATGTGTAAAATATCTACGAGTTTCTTTACTTGTAAAAAATGTAATTTGCGAATATTAATTAATAATTTATTATTATTGCTCTGATTGCTAGAATTATTCTCTCTGATTACTATAATTACTATAATTATTATGAGTTGCGTTGACATTTTCTAGCTATTTGTTAATACTCTCAGTCCATTTGACACCGATACAAACCATAATTCGTTCAATAATTATCGCTGTTTTAAACGTCATTTACACACTCGAATAAATATGCAATCTTGCAATAAAATTATACATAATAATAAAACGTTTTTCACACGCAATAGTGATATTAAGTTTCCTGGCATTCACATTATTATTAAAGGAAAATATATATTTATTTATATAATATGCATATAAATGGCATATATTTTATAATTGCTTATAGTCGCTGATCAGTCGAGTACATCAAATCGTTCGCAACTCATTAGCACATAACGTTACTAAGTTGATTATCACTTTGCTAATTGCCAACTTTACTCATTAACTGTCTGATTTTTATTCTTGGCTTGAGATAAGATTATCTATAACGTTACACGGCGTGCGCAACGTGAATTATCATTCTCGCAGGAAGAGGAATTAATAAGCGAAAACCTTCGTGCGGTTGTGGCATGCTGTTATCTGGCGAATTATTTAATAGTCTCGCAGGGCGAAGCACGCAAACAACTTTTCTCGTATCTTCCTAATTAAATGCTGCGATTTTTTCGCAGCAAAGCCGCATGTTGTCTTACACGCATAACGCTTTCGAGCTACAGGAAATATTACCCGAGATTTGATGATTTCCATACGATATGGAAACGATTCTCCATACGATACATTTATGAATGCTGAGATTTTTTAAAATATTCAAATTTTTCACAAATATCTCTTACAGAAATTAAATACTGTAAATGATTATTTGGCTAGTAATTAATTACTTATTTTAAGTATTAAAAGTATTAAAAACAGTGCTTTTAATACTCAAAATAAGTAATTAATCACATAGCCAAATAATTACTTAAAATTTACAGTATTAAATTTCTGTAAAGGCCATTGCACGTAACAATGTTTTAGTTGTAATCGTAAGGCCGTAAGAAAATAGACCAATCACAGTCGATTATTCTTCTCGCGCTTGAAGATTTTAATGTTAAAGTTTTTTTTTATTAATAGCACTAATAATTGTTATCTGAATCGTGAAGCGAAGCTTTGTTTCGAAATTCAAGATATACTTGATTGACGTCACAAACGGTTGCCACCGGAAAGGCCGTACCATCTGCACCGGTCTCGTAACTTCTTCCCTTCGACAGCAGCACTCAAAGGAAACTTGAGTCGACTTATCAAGTATTTCATTGGGTTGGAGAAAAGATCCGTCGATTCCGAAAACTTTCCACCTGCAACTTGTCGATTCGCTTACATTTTTCATCAATTCTCGTGTGACTTGCGTTACAACGGTAACTCACTTTTCCACGTTCTATGTATCTGTGTGTCGAAGTCTTATACGAGTCGTTTCTTTGCAATACTTAACATAATAAAAAAAGTCGTTGAAAAGACGCAAGCAGGTTTCGAGGTATCGGGCAAAAGAAGCCCAGGTAGCAGAGTGACGTCAAATGACGTATTAATTTCGTCTTAAGGGGGGAGACTCGTGTCTTATGAAATTTTTTTGCATTTTTTTTGCTTAAAAAATTTATTTTCTATCTGAAGAACATATTCCCGAAGTATTAAAGCCAAAACACAACGCTAAAGGTCCCTGAGAAGTCATCAAAGTGATGAGCTCAGGATTTGCCGCTTTGTAGATCGAAAACTTTAAACGCGTTTTTCTCAAAACGTATTTTTTTGCGCGCCGGAGAATGTCACTCAAAATCTAATCAACCAATTGACTTGAAATTTTGCACAGATATTTTTCAACTTATTGGCATGAGCATGAACCTAAATATACATTAAAATTTTTATAATAAATATTATTTTTGGCCATTTGTTTATAAGAAAAAATCGTGAAATTTTTTTAAAACGTCCTCCATTTTTCAATTTTTTTTTGCTAAATTTAGGTTCATGCGCATCGGAGGATCATAATTTAACGAAAAAATTGTGGTTCGTTGATTTCAGTTCATTACAAGGACCTGGGCATTCTCCCGCGCAAAATCTAGACGACAACTTCGAGCAGCTGCAGCGCCGCCATTTTGTATTTTTTCTACTATAAAAAATTTTTTTCTTGTACATTTGATCGTCAACATTATCATGTATTTTATTAGGATTCAATAAATACTCTCAGTTCTTTATAAAAAATTATCAAAAAAAGGGTTAAAGACACGAGTCTCCCCCCTTAATGACGTCTCTAACGTCATTAAGACGTCTTTGGACGTCATCTTGCTACCTGGGAGGCTTGTCTTTGAATTTCTGCTGACTATTTTTCCGGTGGTATTTGTTCTCATTCTTCAATATTTTATAACGTCAAGGAGGCCGGAAGACTTCTGCGGTAATATCGAGTCGAACGGCAGGAGTGCGAACGCAGCACACAAAGGTATCTAAAGTCCTCGGCGATCTTTGTTGAAAATTGGCACGGTTCCTCTCTTTTTCTCGTACTTTTGCCGATGTCTGCATCTATGTATAAAGATCTCTTTATATTTCAAACGCTGATCCTGTCAGTTGCAAAATTTGTGCCTTAACGTTAGTTCAGCATTACTTCCGGCTGTTTGTCTACGTTAATTGTTTGCTATTACGTACCGCAAAAGAGGCCATTCATTCATCTTATCAATTAAATTTACTTATTACATTCAATTATATTTTTCAAATTTAATTTAGCGTATGTATAGTTAATAAAAATAATTTATATACGTCTAAATAATTTATACACTTTATTTATATATACTTTAAATTTAAAAAAATATCTTAGTTTTATATTTAGGGTAAGTCGGGGAAAGTTGCCAGTAGATCGATGATGCCATTTCAGGAAAAACACCGTGACTATTTTATTTAAACGAATATCCGATGTACCATTTTTATATTTTTATATTAAATTTTAGTTTTTTTAAATATCGTGAATGCTACAATATTTGATAGATATATCTAAAACAAAAATAGTAATTTTTCTGACAAATTATATCATAATAATCGAGATTAAGCGACCCAACTGGCCAATTTCTATTTATTCATTCGTCTCACAACGTTTCGACCCCGATTGGGTCCTTCTCAAGTGAGATTATACATAATTACGCAACAATATCATGCGTCGCAAGACGTTGCGCCCAAACCACATCATGCGAGCGCCACGATATTAAGTGCGTCAAAAGAATAAAATAACAAGTTTCTGAGAGCCGCCACGCAAATTCCGAAGAAAAAAGGACTCGAGTGGTTTGGGCGCCAACGTCTTGCGACGCATGATATTGTTGCGTAATATATGTATATCTCACTTGAGAAGAACCCAATTGGGGTCGAAACGTTTGTGGAGACGAAATGAATAAATAGAAATTGGCCAGTTGGGTCGCTTAATCGCGATTATTATTTTTATCTACGCACTGGCGGATTCATAATTTATTCCATTGAAATTATATCATATTTACGAAAGAAAAACTTAATGGAGCCAATTAGTCTGAAGAAAACATCTTTGCATCATGTAAGTAAAGTTGTAAAGAATAGGAAAATAACAATATGGGACACATCGAAAATCAACGCCATACTACTATACCGGACTCTGAGAGAGAAATGAAGACTTGAAAATAAAAATTGTCCAAAGGAGGACCAGGTTCTTCATCATGAAGATTGTGGAAATGGTAGTGCTTAACTGTATTAAGTTAATGCTTGGACAACAACCCTTTACATAATTAACTTGCTAAGAATTATGATAACAAGCTTGGTGATCAGCTGAAGCCAATATTGAAATTTATTTACGCATAATTTCGAAAAATGTCCAAGGAAATTGTATTTACCAATTTGTTAATAGTAAACAGTTTACTGTTAAAAAAATAAAATCAATGTTTTTGTACATGTATTACACTTCATTTATTGAGTGTTTACATGTTTCTCCAGTACTCGTATCTTCTCCATATGCAAGTGGGATCTTACTCAGTATAGAAGCAAGATCATCAGTTATTCATACACATAATCAAATTGCAATATTTTAACGATAACTTTTAAGATGGCTTTTTCAGCACTATTATGTGAAAACTTAAGTATCATCTTGCAAAAATTCCGAAGCGTATTGGTTTATTCATAGTTTCTATAATATTTCTTATAAATATGGGCATCTCCCCCCCCCCCCCGACTTACCCTATATATAAAATAATATTAAATATATAATATATTTATAAAAGATTAATATTGAGCAAAGAGAAATACGTAACAAATAATACATCAAGGAAAAAGACTGACCGAGAGAATCGTTAAGGTCCAAGTGATCGCTCAACGTTAAGCAAATTGTAAGCCGACTAACGCGATCGCGAAACCTGATAAATGTAAAACCCGCCGCGAGTGTCATTTAACTGGAAGTGAGAAGTTACGAGAAACACGCGATCGATTTACCAAATGGAAATCCATCCGTCGTGGCGATCGACGGGCATCTACGTTCGAGGTAACATCGAGTCATAGAAATCGACGGACTTTTTCACAGCGATTCTCGGAAGTTATCGTCGCATCTTTCTAAGGAAACGAAGGACGAGGATTTCACTCTCTCTCTTTCTTTCTCTCTGTCCAATCGTTCGTGCTCCGGATACTGAGTCATACAAAAATCGATGCGATGGAAAATTAAGGGAGGGGAAAGAGGGAGTAAGGAGGGAAGGGACGTTTCGCCCATGAACATAACTTTCGAATAAGCGTTGAACGAATGGACCTCCGTCACGGAAGCAGATGATTCTCCGGTAATACAGAAAAATTATGAATAGCCCGAAACATAAATCCGCCTCGTGCAATGTCACAAAATTACAGGGTCTCGCCGATTCTGAGATATACGAGAATCGTTCCTTATCAGCAGAAATTGCATAATGTTATGTTTCGCGTCGTGATTAAATGCAAACGCATTAATTAGTACCGATTTCGTCTGTGTTAAATCGAGAGATGAAATTGCTTCGAAACCGTTACGGCGCATTGATAACCGACAGTCGTATCAGTCGTATGGAAAAGCATGTGATTGCTGCATTCTAATTATTTCTATTGAATATTTATCATCGACGATGAAGGAGATTGCTACACGACAGGTTGTCGGCTGCAATAATACGGTAGGTGCCTTGAGTATTAAGTTACGCTCACATGAATGAGTAAGCAGCTTACGCGAGTTTGTAGTAAATTTATACAAGCTAGTTTTACTATTGCACGTTTGTGTATAGTGTAAACGATTGAGATTTCATAAGTCCGCTTTTTACCGATTATTGGGGAACTTATCAAAATGCTTCTAAGTAATGTCGTGGAATTATTCAGCTCTTCGTGACTTTACTTGATTATTGGGATACTTTAGTATCTTCTGAGATAACAAAACTCGCTTTAAATGACGAAAAATTGTAAACCATTTCTATGAATGTACTCCTTGTTTTTTTCGCGTACATTATTTATATAGGCGATTTTTTTGTAAGTAATAATTAATATTGTATTAAATAAATCAATAAAGAATGCAGAATATTAAAAATTATTAAAAAGTGTTAAGAAAATACATTCAATAATAAATTAAAACATTTTTTTTTGTTTGTTATTATCTGATGTTGAGGTTGCTAGTTCTCCACGGGCGCCTTCCCAGGTGGCGGATTGGGGAATGCCTCCCAGATATGGGTGGTACCGAGGAAATGAAATACTCGGGGTAGACCAAAACTGCGCTGGGTAGTGGCAGCTGGTTATCCAGGACTGGCCACGGGCGGAGTGCTGACTGTGAACCAGATAGCAGAAGGCGCTATGGTATCCAATAGTACGGCTTCTGTTCAGCGGTGTGGAAGGAAAGGGAAAACCACCACACTAATCTCCCAAGAAAATCAAATCCAGAATGATTAGAAATTATAAGGATCCTGGGGACCCGACTGACAATCGGCGCCAGCCTAGCTCCGGGCTGGGTGGTGTATGTGGCAACGGGAAACCAGGTTCCACATGCGAAATTGGCGACTGGAATGCCGAACGCGAAGAGGCAGGCTTTCTGGAGATGTAACAGATTTGCGACATGGAACGTGCAGGGTTTGGTACAGCACCCAGGCAAATTGCAGATAATAGAGAGAGAGAGAGAGATGGAAAACTATAACATTGCGATACTAGAATGGCTGAGACACACTGGAAAAGTAAAGGACATGACAGCGAAAGCAGAAATAACGTGGCGGTAATTGTGCCAGCAAAGCTGCGAGACGCGGTATGCGGGTACAACGCTATATGCGACAGAATCATTCATGTGAAATTCCAGGGCGTCCCAAATATGCTAATCCAGGATCCAGGTCTATGCGCCGACGACCGCAGCGGAGGAGGAGGAAGTTGATGAGTTTTTTGGCAAACTGAAAGAAGTGCTTCACACTCCATACCGAGTTGGTAAATAGTGATGGTCCTAGGGGATTTCAATGCGAAAATCGGTACAACAAGTGCAGACCAGCACCTAAAGTAGGTGGTAGGAAGTTTCAGTTTTGGAGAAAGAAGGAACGAGTAGAGGAGAGAAACTCATGGATTTCTGCTTACAGCGGAACCTCTCTATAATAAACACATACTTTCAGCAACACCCACGGAGATTGTACACATGGAGATCGCCTGGAAACCGCTACAGAAATCAAATTGATTTTCTTCTTATAAGTGCGAGGTGGAGAACGTCCGTAATGAATGCCAAAATATATCCAGGGGCAGTATGCGGTATACGTAGTGACCACCAGCTGCTGGCATTGGATTTCAGGTGTCGGCTTAAAAGAAGGGCCAAGCGTACCCTAAGACCAACTAAGATGACGGACGCGGAATTAAAGCTGTTTAAGGACCGCATAGGAGATGCTCTGCCCACATATAACACCCTGATCCCTAGGGATATTATTGATACAGCATGGAATACAATAAAATCAGCGATACAACATACAGCTGCTTAATGTCATCAGCCAAGAAGTGTTATCCGGAAACCATGGATTAGCGAGAGTGATCGAAAAAAGGAAGGCATTTAGAGGGGTCCCGGAAGGATGGGCTTTGTACAGACAACTGTTCAAGGAGGTTCAACGGCAACGATAAAGAGAATACTATATAGCTGAGTTCTGCCTGGAAATTGAGAGACACGAACACCGGAATGAAACAAGAGATCTCTTTGAAAAGTTAAGCTTCTGGCAAATGAATTCAAACCAAGAAACTGGACGGGGGGGGATAGAAAACGGGCGTATCGAGTTTGAGGTACAGAAAGTTTTAAAACTTGGAAAAATTATTGCACCGCGCTGTATAAAAAAGAACCAGCACAAGATGGAGATGTAGTGGTGGACTTGAATGACTCAGAGCCCGAACCTGACGTTTTACTATTGGAGGTCTAGGAAGCAATTTCAGCCCTAAAGAAAGACAAAGCGTCGGAGTATGATGGTATCTCGGGGGAACTGTTACAGAAACTGAGAGAGGAAGGAATTCGAGTGCTGACAATGCTCTGCAACAGTGTGTGGAAAGCTGGAAAATGGTCAGTTGATTGGGCGACGTCACTCTTCATCCCAATCCACAAAAAGGATCTAACCACGAAATGCAGCAATTATCGTATACGATATCCTTAGTCCGCATCCTAGTAAAATTCTTTTAAGAATACTTCAGCGACTCTTCAACCCTATCTTGATCGACAGATTCCTCAGGAGCAAGCGGGATTTTGTTAAAGGCAAGGGTACAAGAGAACAAATTTTCAACTTGCGTCAATTGTTGAAAAAGGACGCGAGTTTGGGATACCCATGATCATATGCTTCCTAATTATTGGAAGGCGTTTGACCGTGTGGATTGATCGCGGCTTGTGGAAGGTCATGGTTTAAATGGGAATCCCAAGCACCTGCCCAGGTAGGAATCACATGTCATTTTGACGTCCATTGACGTCAAAATGACATGTGCTTCCTGCCAGGGTGGTGCTCTTAATAAAAATCTTTATGAGGCAAACTTGACAAGAGTGTGCCTTGAGTCGGATGCCTCATCTCCCTTTAAAACTGAAAGAGGAGTGCGCCAGGGCTGTATACTGTCGCCAGGTTCGTTCAACATCTACAGGGAATTCATAATAAAAAGAGCATTGGAAGGTTGAAAGACGGAATAGCCTATTGCGGGTAAAAATATCGAACCTGAGATTACGCGGATGATACCACTCTGATTGCGGCAACAGAGCAGGAAATGATCAACCTGCTACATCATGTTAAGAGCGAAAGCATAAAGTTTTGGACTCAAAGTTAATACGCAGAAAACTAAGATTGTGACAATCGACCGCTCACAGTTGCTGCGACTGACGGGTCCATTATTGGACAATCTGGAAACCGCCATGAGGAGTTTGTTTACTTGGGCTCGCTCATCACTAAATACTATGGCACCCTGCGAGGCCGAAATTAGAAGAGGAGCAGCGATGGGCAAGAGTTGCGGCTAGCCGTTTAACTGAATCTGGAGGAGCCGAACTATATCTATGACCACTAAAGTGAAGCTTATGCGCGTGCTCGTGTTCGCCGTATTCATCTATGGGCTGAACGTGGACAAATAAAAGCGTCAGACACAAGGGCAGAGGATCGACGCTTTTGAGTATGTGAAGTTGGAGGCGTCGATCCTGCTCCGTGTCCCGTGGACGGCCCACAGGACAAATGAAGTTCCAAGTTCTCCGCGAACTGAAGATCAAGACCAGGCGTCTCGGCTGCGTGCATGCCTGAGGAGAACTTTGCAATTCTTTGGACACATCACACACGAGGAGAGAATAACTTGGAGAGATTGATTGTGTCTGGACATGTGGCAGGTTGCAAAGGGGACCGTTCACCTACGCGCTGGACGGACCAGATCACAAAAGGTCACGACAGAACGGTTCCAGTCAAATCTGAGAAGGACAGAGGACCGCTCCCAGTGGAAGGAGATAGTATTACTAAGTAGACCATTTGGGATTTGATCACTTTGGGATTTGACGAGAGAGAGAGAGAGAGAGAGAGAGAGAGAGAGAGAGAGGAGGAGAGAGAGAGAAAGAGAGAGAGAGAGAGAGAGAGAGAGAGAGA